>NC_091156.1:30887005-30914505 GCF_040958095.1 Procambarus clarkii | reverse complement strand
GTTTGGACGGTCGAGGGGATTTAACGCCGACCTGCATGAAGTCATACTGTCGCTCTACCGTCCAGTCCAAGTGGTTGGCAGCTATTTAGGTTCTGCAGTGAGCACTTCAAGGAAGCTGGCATTACACGACTTGATAATGGTCCACGACTGACCGAAACGTCGTCGTCTCTGTATTTTCTGACGTGTGATTTGGTCATCATATCTTCAGTCACGTTATTGTGACTCATCGTCTGCAAGCTGGCATTGAGATCCTCGTAAATTCCTCTATTGTTTCTTGAATATTTACCTCCTCCTTTTTCGTAACCTGGTCATTCACTGTCAATTTCCTTCTTATGTGGTTGTGTAGGAGTTCTGGTTGTGTCTTATCTTTAGAGGCAATAGCATTTTAATTTTGTTATTAATATATACAAAAGTTCTTACATTCTTGTACAGCCAATAGCACGCATAACGTTTCGGGTAGGTCCTTAATCCAAATTTTCCCGCCAAATCGTTTAACAACCAGGTACCCATTTTCTGCTGGGTGAACAGAGGCTACAGTTAAGGATTGGCGCCGAGTAAATCCTTCCCGGCCAGGATACGAATCCAGGCCACAGCGCTTGCGAAACGCAAGGCGAATATGTTACCACCACACCACGTTGACTGTGGCGATGTTTCATAGTTTTTTCGACTTTAGACTGTGTTCATAGTTTCATTCCAGCCATATTTGTGTATTTTTGTATTCATTCCTATCCCGGTTTCATTTATCCCGATTTTTCACTATTCTCTGACCTCTGTATTTCTTCCACTCATTCCTACTTTTCGATTTTGCTTTTATGACAGTCTTTTAAACCATTTGTTGCTATATTCCCTGTGCTTCTTCTCTTATTGCTGGCATGCCTGCTTGATACCTGCTTCATGGGGCTCTTGGAGTTCTTCTACTCCCCTAGCCCGGCCTAAGGCCAGGCTTGAGCTTAGATGATTGGGGTGAAAGAAAATGCTTTCCACAACTTCCACTAATTTAGCTACCTACGGGTCAACAAATCCACAGGGGCCGTGACGAGGATTCGAACCTGCGTCCCGGACGCAGGTTCGAATCCTCATCACGGCCCTTGTGGATTTGTTCATTTGATGCATCACGTTGGTGTGATCTCTGTGTGTAACGATGTAAGGGCTACGAGGGAGATCGGCCTATTGACATAGCTCGGGTGCAGAGGGGAGTTGTGTAAAATCCTGGTTTGTGCCTCGGAGAGGCTACGGGATCCAGTAAGTTCAGTAGAACTTCGGTTTCAACTCTTTTAACCCTGTCGTAGCTCAGTCGATTAAGGCAGTGTTTGGGATGCTCCCAGATGCAGGTTCAAATCCTCGTCACAGCCCTTGTGGATTTGTTCATTTGATGTATTACTTTAGTGTGATTTCTGTGTGTACCTACGGGTCTTTTCCACTAAGGGGGTGGGGGTTGGGGTGGGGGTGGTGGGAGGATTTCTTGGTTCCCAACAGATCACCCCCTCAGACTCGTCATTTGTTGATGTCGCCTGCATGATAGGGGGGGCCTCTCCTTCCCCGTTTTGCGGGCTCGTTCGGTTTGAATTTACTGGACGGGCCGATTATCCTGCTGCGGAATTAGTTATGTGTGATCTGCTGCGTGTCTTTGTGGCTGCGATCTATAGTGTGGTATTGGTATCTTCGCATCAGGCTATTGTGAAGTTTGCAGAGGAGGAAGATTACAGAATGTTTTGCGACGTTACATGGGGCGGTCCTTACCCCTGCCAGACGCTGCTGGTACTGTGGTTGTCTAGGACCGAAGTTGCGCCCTCACTTTTGTCAGCATGCAAGGTACGCCCCATGAATTCCCGGAGGAGCTGCTCGAGCGATATTTTGGGCAGTTTGATGCTATTTTAAGTGTGAGGCTCAATGTGCTTTCCTCCGGGAAGCTGAGAGGTGTCCAGACTAGTATCCACACTCAGGGAAGCGGCTGCGGGATGATATCCCGTCCTCGGTGCGGCTCATGGGGTATTATATCCAGGTCTACTATAACCGTCAGCCTCGCACGTGTTTTCTCTGTGGGTTGGCGGGCCACCTCACTGCTGCCTGCTCGGCGGCCGTCGTCCCCTAAGTGAATCTCTTTCATGAGGAAGATTTCCCGCCGTTGGCTGTGGAGGAGGACCCAGTGGATGCATTTGTGGATGTGCCCTTAGCTGATGTGACACGCCCTGTGTCTGATGGTGCGCCTGCTGCTGGTGGAGTTTGTGCTCCGGTGGCTGTGCCATCCTCGGTTGGATGTACTGCTGCTGGTGGCGTTCCTGGTGGCTGTTGTTCTCCCGGAGGCTCCCCCTCCGTCTTCAGCTTCTCCATCTGCTGTGCCTGCCTCTCCGTCTTCTGTGCCTGACCCTTCGTCTTCTGAGCCTGACCCTCTGCCTTGTCCTGCGGCTCCTGTCTCTCCGTCCCTGCTGTTTGTCCCGGCTGTGCTGGGAGGTGACATAGAGGCGGGGGTCTCCTGCTGTAGTAGGACCGGTTCCCCCTGTCGTTGAGGCTGCTGACGTCTTGCGCCGTCCAAAAGTGCACACCCCCTGCGCTTTCCGTGTTTCTGGCGCCACCTCCGGCTCAGAAGATATGTGGCCAGTTCCCAAGCGTTTGTGGCACTTCTCTCCTTCTACCTGGGCCGATGAAGGTGAATTTGACGGTTACGAGTCTGCGAGTGTTGGTGAGGTGGTACCTGGGGCGACGGTGTCGACTACAATGGTGGTGGCAAAGGTTCACGTGCCTGCTGCTTCTGCCGATGACAGTGTCTGTTTCCCACTGTTTCTTCTCCAGCCGGGGGTTCCCCACCGTGGGGGGAGGTCCATCCTCCTGTTGTGGCTGGTGCGGCTGATGATGTAGGCCAGGGCCTTGTGGTGGTCCTGCAGAAGGATGTCCGTAGTGGGGATTATGTGCCAGTGCCCGACCCTGTGGATGCTGTTCCGGATGTGGCCTCTGTCGTGTTGTCCCCTGTAGAGCCTCTGTAGAGTTGTCCCCTGTTCCTTGGTGACGCGGGCGGAGTCTATGCCCTCGGCTCTTGTTCCATCAGCGGCGGAGTTGCTGCCTCTCCAGCAACTCTGGGGTATTCGATGTCCTCTGCTTTGGTGCGGTCGCCGCCGCCTGATGACGTGGTTTTGGAGTTTATGGAGAGCCCGCGTTGCCGTTGGAATGTACGCCCTTCCGATGAGGAGTGGCTGCTTTGGAATAAGTATGTTCTTCGGTATCCACGGAGTGAGTTTCCAGAGAAAAATAGGCGTCATTAATGGTGTCTTTGTTCCTGTTCTTCCCGGATCTTGCATGTTCCGTTGTTTTTGTTTGTGGGTGTGTGATTGTGGTTTCTGTTTTCTGGATCCTGTGTGTGTTCCGGTGTATGTCCGCGTGTGAGGTTCCTGCGTGTTTCGGTGTTTTTGCATGTGCGTTGGGTGTGGTTCTGTGCTTGGTTCCCGGTTTCTGTGCGTCCTGTGTATGTGTTGGTTTCTTATTCTTTCTTCTCTTCCTTTGTCACTGGCTTATTCTGTGTATGTTTTTCTGTGTGTACCCTTTGTGCTCCCTGTGTGTACCTTTGTGTTTCCTGTGTACATGCCATGTTTTATGTATTATGCTTGTTTTGTAGTTTCTTTTGTGTTGCTCTTTATGTGATATTCCTGTTATTGACTTTATGATTTTAGGCCGTGCTTGTTGTCCGTATGGATTCCTTTCTGTTCATTTGTACTGTTATTTGTCATGGTTTTTGTTCGATCATTTTTATTGTCTCTATTGTGCTCATTTTTATAAATAAATAAAAACCGCTGGCCAGTCTATCCACACACACATATGGATAGTGACACCTGAGGGGACGGCCACAGCTACACGTCAAGAGCTTGCCTCTCCTTTCACCCCACACATCTCAGAGGACGACCATAGGTGCATGTCTCCACCCTGCCCCCACTGCACACATCTCCGAGGACGATCACAGGTGGACGTCTCCAGTCTGCCCCCCCCCCCACCATACACCCTTCAAGAGGACAACCACCGAGTTACACATCCCCCAGCCTCTCCTCCCACAGATACACCTCAGAGGACGACCACAGCTGCACGACTCAAGCCTGCCCGCTCAAACTAACTCACGTAAACACGGTGTGAGTGAAGGCTCCAAACAGGCGAGCAAAATAGGCGGAAAATTACGTATCAATATAGATTATATGACCTCCGGGAGGAGCCGGCACTAGGAGCTGGACAAGTGGTAAATACTGGCTAGGGGACCAGCCTCCTGGATCACCACCACCTCTACCAGCAGCAGTAACAGCAGTAGCAGTTGCTCTATCGACAGTAACAGCACCAGTAGTAGCAGTAGTAGTAGTAGTAATAGCAGCAGCAACAATAGTACGAACAGCTGCGACAAGAGTAGCAGTAACACATTTCAATGCAGCCCTAAGACAGCAGCAAGACAACAAAATCAACAACATCAACAACAACCACAGCAACACAGGTAACAACAATGCCAAAAACAACAACAGCAACAACAGAAGCGGAGAGCAGATGGTAAAGTGAGGAATGCGCGCGCCCGTCGAGTTATGGGCGTGCTTAATAATATTGCTAACAGAATGGCTGCCTGTGGTGACCGCCGGTACCGTGGGGGGGGGGGGAGGTGCGCTCTAACTATACCCTGTGCACAGCGATCCATAAATGTGCTCAATCATCGCATCTTGTACAGGATCAATTAGAGATGAAGACATTGATCATGGCATGTATATGTCATTGATATAGAGATGTGTACATTGATCCTGGTGTGTACATGTTGATACAGAGATGTGTACATTGACCCTAGTGTGTACATGTTGATACAGAGATTTGCACATTGATCCTAGTGTGTACATGTTGATACAGAGATGTGCACATTGATCCTAGTGTGTACATGTTGATACAGAGATGTGTACATTGATCCCCGGTGTGTACAAGTTGATACAGAGATTTGCACATTGATCCTAATGTGTACATGATGATACAGAGATGTGCACATTGATCCTAGTGTGTACATGTTGATACAGAGATGTGTACACTGATCCTGGTGTGTACATGTTGATACAGAGATGTGCACATTGATCCTAGTGTGTACATGTTGATACAGAGATGTGTACATTGATCCCCGGTGTGTACATGTTGATACAGAGATTTGCACATTGATCCTAATGTGTACATGATACACAGATGTGCACATTGATCCTAGTGTGTACATGTTGATACAGAGATGTGTACACTGATCCTGGTGTGTACATGTTGATACAGAGATGTGTACATTGATCCTAGTGTGTACATGGTGATACAGAGATGTGTACATTGATCCTGGTGTGTACATGTTGATACAGAGATGTGTACATTGATCCTAGTGTGTACATGTTGATACAGAGATTTGCACATTGATCCTAGTGTGTACATGTTGATACAGAGATGTGCACATTGATCCTAGTGTGTACATGTTGATACAGAGATGTGTACATTGATCCCCGGTGTGTACATGTTGATACAGAGATTTGCACATTGATCCTAATGTGTACATGATGATACAGAGATGTGCACATTGATCCTAGTGTGTGCATGTTGATACAGAGATGTGTACACTGATCCTGGTGTGTACATGTTGATACAGAGATGTGCACATTGATCCTAGTGTGTACATGTTGATACAGAGATGTGTACATTGATCCCCGGTGTGTACATGTTGATACAGAGATTTGCACATTGATCCTAATGTGTACATGATACAGAGATGTGCACATTGATCCTAGTGTGTACATGTTGATACAGAGATGTGTACACTGATCCTGGTGTGTACATGTTGATACAGAGATGTGTACATTGATCCTAGTGTGTACATGGTGATACAGAGATGTGTACATTGATCCTGGTGTGTACATGTTGATACGGAGATGTGTACATTGATCCTAGTGTGTACATGTTGATACAGAGATGTGTACATTGATCCTAGTGTGTACATGTTGATACAGAGATGTGTACATTGATCCTAGTGTGTACATGGTGATATAGAGATGTGTACATTGATCCTAGTGTGTACATGGTGATACAGAGATGTGTACATTGATCCTGGTGTATACATGTTGATACAGAGATGTGTACATTGATCCTAGTGTGTACATGTTGATACAGAGATGTGTACATTGATCCTGGTGTGTACATTTGTTGATACAGACATGTGCATTTTGATCTGGGTGTTTTCACAGCGGTCAAGAGGTGTACACATCAACCTGCCATGTGTACGTTCAGAGTTGTGTTTATTAGGAAATGTACAGAAAGTTGTGTACATTTGTGTACAGGTGTGTGTACAAACATTCACGTGAGTGTACTCCATTACCTGTTTAATGGTGTTCTGGGAGTTCTTCTACTCCCCAAGCCCGGCCCGTGGCCTGGCTTGACTTTTGAGGGCTTGGTCCACCAGGCTGTTGCTTGGAGCGGCCCTCAGGCCCACATACCCACCACAGACCGGTTGGTCCGGTACTTCTTGAAGAAAACTATCTAGTTTTCTGTTGAAGATGTCAACGGTTCTTGCCACAATATTTCTTATATTCGCTGGGAGGATGTTGAACAACTATGGACCTCTGATGTTTATAGTGTTCTCTGTTTGTGCCTATGGCACCTCTGCTCTTTATTGGTTCAATTCCTAATTTTCTTCCATATCGTTCACTCCTGTACGTTGGTATTTTATTGTGGAGATTTGGTACCTGGCCTTCCAGTACTTTCCATGTGTATTATTTTATCTCTCTCTCTCTTCTCCTTTCTAGTGAGTACATTTGGAGGGCTTTGAAAAGATCCCAATAATTTAGGTGCTTTATCGCGTCTATGCGTGCTGTATATGTTCTCTGTATTCCCGTCATTTCAGCAATCTCTCCTGCTCTGAAGGGGGAAGTGAGTACAGAGCAGTACTCGAGACGGGACAACTCAAGTGATTTGATTAGTACAACCATTGTGATAGGATCCCTGGATTTGAAAGTTCTTGTAATCCATCCTATAATTTATCTGGCTGATGCAATATTTGCTCAATAAACGTGAGGTCGTCGGACATCATTATTCTCAAATCCTTGACATGCTGTTTTCCTACTATGTGCAGATTTGATTGTTTTGTACTCTGTATTATGTTTCAGATCCTCATTTTTACTGTACCTGAGTACCTGGAATTTATCACTGTCAAACATCATGGTATTTTCTGTTGCCCAATCGTAAACTTTATTAATATCTGCTTGCAGTTTTTCAATGTCTTCAGCAGAGGTAACTTTCGTGCTGATTTTTGTGTCATCTGCAAAGGATGACAAGAAGCTGTGACTTGTATTTTAGTCTATATCTGATATGAGAATAAGGAAAAGCAGTGGTGCAAGGACCTTGCACCACTGTTTGGTGCAAGGAGTGGTTTTGTACCTTGAGGTACAAAACTTTTAACTGCGCTTGGACTCGATTTTAATTGATTGACTGTTACTCTCTGTGTTCTGTCTGGCATTCTAAAGAGCCAGACCAAAGAGCCAGACCCCCGCAACCCCAACTAAGCGAGTACAAATAGGTGAGTACTCCCTTTCAAAAGTGTACACAAATTCATGACCAAAATACACACACACACACACACACACACACACACACACACACACACACACACACACACACACACACACACACACACACACACACCAAAGGACAAGAGGTCCGGGAAAGAAGACTAGATTACAGAAAAGGGGACTACAGAAGGATAAGGGACTAACTGGGAGAAGTGCAGTGGGAGGAAGAACTTAGAGGAAAAACAGTGCAAGTTATGATGAACCAAGTCATATGGAAATGCAAGGAGGCTGAAGAGAGATTTATTCCAACAGTAAAGGAAAAAAGCAGGAGGGAATATAATAACCCATGGTTTAATAGACAGTGTCAGGAAGCAAAGGTAAAAAGCAGGAGGGAGTGGAGGAAGTACAGAAGACAAAGGACAGAGGACAACAGAATTAGATGTAACAGAGCTAGGAATGATTACATTACCATAAGACGAGTGTCGGAAAGAAATTATGAGAATGATATTGCGATCAAAGCGAAAAAGCAACCTAAATTACTACATAGCTATATAAGAAGGAAGATGTCGGTAAATGACCAAGTGACAAGACTGAGGAAAACAGAAGGGGCATATACAGAAAGCGACAAGGAAATCTGCAAGGTACTGAATGCAAGTTTCCATGGAGTGTTTACAACCGAGCCTGAGCAGCTCCCATTGTTAGAAGCGATTACCCTAGATGAAAGACTATCAGATATAGAGGTGACAGCAGAGGAGGTAATGAAACAGTTGACAACACTGGATGCAAGTAAAGCTGTTGGACCAGACAAAGTATCACCGTGGATACTAAAAGAGGCAGTGCAGGCTCTCAGCGTGCCTCTGGCAATGATCTTTAATGAGTCACATATGTCGGGAGAATTGCCCAGTTGTTGGAAGGAGGCAAATGTCGTACCGATTTTCAAGAAAGGTAATAGGGAGGAGGCACTTAACTACAGACCCGTATCACTGACAAGCATCCCCTGCAAAATACTTGAAAGAATAATTAGGCTAAGACTTGTTGAGCACTTGGGGAGCATTGGGTTTGTAAACAAGCACCAACAAGGGTTCTGGACAGGGAAATCATGCCTAACAAACCTTTTAGAATTCTATGATAAAGTAACAAGGATAAGGCAGGACAGAGAAGGCTGGGCAGACTGCATATTTCTTGACAGCCAAAAGGCCTTTTATACAGTACCGCACATGAGACTGCTATACAAACTTGAGAGGCAGGCAGGAGTAAGCGGAAAGGCCCTACCATGGGTGAAGAACTACCTAACAGGAAGGAGCCAGAGGGTAATGGTAATGGGCTAAAAGTCGAACAGGCGAACAGTAACAAGTGGAGTATCTCAAGGATCGGTGCTGGAACCAATTCTCTTTTTAATTTACGTAAATGATATGTTTACAGGAGTGGAATCATACATGTCAATGTTTGCGGATGACGCAAAATTAATGAGAAGAGTTGTGACAGACGAGGATTGTAGGATTCTCCAAGAGGACTTAAACAGGTTGCAGAGATGGTCAGGGAAATGGCTACTGGAGTTTAACACCAATAAATGTAAAGTTATGGAAATGGGATCAGGTGATAGAAGACCAAAGGGACAGAACACAATGAAGGGGAACTGCCTACCTGTAACGATTCGAGAGAGAGACCTGGGAGTGGATGTGACACCTAATCAAACTCCTGAGGCACATATAAATAGGATAACGACAGCAGCGTACTCTACACTGGCGAAAATTAGAACTTCATTCAGAAACCTATATGAGGAGGCTTTTAGGGCGCTTTACACTGCCTACGTGAGACCCGTCTTAGAGTATGCCGCGCTATCATGGAGCCCCCACCTGAAAAAACACATAAGGAAACTGGAGAAGGTTCAGAGGTTTGCGACGAGGCTTGTCCCAGAGTTACGAGGGATGGAATATGAAGAGCGTCTGAAGGAACTGAACCTTACGACACTATAGAAAAGAAGGGAGAGAGGAGATATGATAGGGACATATAAAATACTCAGGGGAATTGACAAAGTGGAAATAGATGAAATGTTCACACGTAATAATAACAGAACGAGGGGACATGGGTGGAAACTGGAAACTCAGATGAGTCACAGAGATGTTAGGAAGTTTTTTTCCGCGTGAAAGTAGTGGAAAAATGGAATGCACTTGGAGAACAGGTTGTGGAAGGAAACTATTCATACTTTTAAAATTAGATATGATAGGGAAATGGGACAGGAGTCATTGCTGTAAACAACCGATAGCTGGAAAGGTGGGATCCAAGAGTCAATGCTCGATCCTGCAAGCACAAATAGGTGAGTACAAATAGGTGAGCACACACACGCACACGCACACACACACACACACACACACACAGAGGAAAGGCGGTGGCATTGCTGTGCTTGGGAAAGAACACCTAAAGGTGAACAAAATAGTGACTGCCAATCCACAAGAAGTTGACATAATAGCACTAGAAATCTGCCATGAGGATGTAAACTAATGATCATAAATGCATATAGTCCACCGCCAAGCAGCACATGGTCAAAGGAGGAGCTATCCAGCAAACACAAATCATCTACACAACGTTCGCCTATCTCTTCCCATAGGTGTGGGAATGATTTGCATTGAGAATGGTGCAGGAAAGCCTTTGAGAAACTTTTACTCAAAAAATCCAAACACAAAGGTTTAATTATAAATTGTTTTTCTACAATTATTTTCTTCCAAATGTAAAACAAATAGTTTTTACATGTTTAAATATAAAATTTATGGTGTTTTTTTGTAAAATTCATTAATAAATTGTGAATGATATATATTGGCTGAGTGAAACCTTTAAAATCCATTTAGTTATAATTTGAACAGAAAAAAGTATTTTTCCAAATTTTCTAAAAATTGCTCTTTTTAACACAATTTGACTCCTTATACATTCCACTAAACACTATATCATGTTTAAATATATAATTTATGTATTATTCTCTAAAATAATTTATATAAATTATATAAGTTGCTGGAAAGTGGTGTTAAAGATTCTGAAAACATTTTGTTGTGTTAATATGTTCTTATTAACTATGTCTCAAGTTCACAGTTTATCAAACAAGAATATTAACATTCGTCAACTCTTAAAATCTTATATGTTATCTTGCTGGTGCAAAAAAGGGTGAATCTTTAGGAACAGCTATAGTATCTATATATCACAAATGGTGTTTTCCCTAACTCAAACAATGTAGGGTTTATTATTTTACACACATTTCTAATGACTCTTAGATGTTTACATTCTCTGAAGTATAATTGTGAAGGCTGTGTCCATCACTCTCAACACAGATTCTTAAACTCGTCTCTGCAGGTTCAACTATATAATTAGTTTCCATTTTGAATCTCCATGGACATTTGTATCCAAAATGAAACCAATGTGGTTTCCTTCAGCGCCTTCAGCCAGCACATTTGCTCATTCATTTCCACAGATTCCAACAAGGTAGGGGATTTACAGAAATTTGTATATTCATATTGTTATATATTAAAAATATGAATGCAGTTCAATATGATAAGACAAATACATGAGTTTATGATAAATTCGTTTTCTGTGATATACCATTGATATGCTCTTTTTTTCTTTAAACGGCAGACTAAACTAAAGTGCTCACATCAACAGATTTGATGTATAAATGGTCAACGCTCAACAGAGTTAGTATAAATGTATTAGTATAAATCTTACTTGTCTCATTGTTAATTCACATTCAATGTCAACTTGTGGTTGCATTGTACAAGGCCAACACAGATGATCGAAGGAAACTAACTCTGCTCTAGTTCCATGAAGTTGCTATTTGGTCTTTACTCAATGCATTGTACATGCATTGTACAAGGCCAACACAGATGATCGAAGGAAACTAACTCTGCTCTAGTTCCATGAAGTTGCTATTTGGTCTTTACTCAATGCATTGTACATGCATTGTACAAGGCCAACACAGATGATCGAAGGAAACTAACTCTGCTCTAGTTCCATGAAGTTGCTATTTGGTCTTTATTGAAATTTGACAGGGCAGAGTGGCCTGCAACAACTACACCATCTCCACATCTAGTTCATGCTCCAGACATAAATCATGACACTGGTCCTGTGTATCCTGCTGCTGACCCGTCAACACCTGGCCCGTCGGGTGTGAGGCGCCCTCTCTTCACGTCTACACCTAGTGCTGAAGCTGAATCTGATGACGATAATTCATATTCCACATTAGTGTTTGAAAACAATAGTGAGAGCGACGATTCAGACAGTAGTTTATTGCCAACCCAGAGACAACAGCGACGTGTTGTTATAGCAGAGACTCGCCTGAACTATAAATTGAAACATGAGCTGGTAAAAATCCCCAAACGTCGCAGGTGTGAAGTGTGTTCAAAGTCGGGTATCAGGAAGGAAACTGGTATAGCGTGCAAGACATGCGATGTTCCACTTTGCGTCATACCTTGTTACACCACTTATCACAGGAAAAGGGTGTATTGGGTGAACAAGAAATAACCACCTACATCAGCTTCACTCCACCTAGGAACATCTGTTGAGCAACTTCAGGAATCAGTACCTGAAGGAGGTGGAGTGGAGATAAAATGCTCAACTTATTTTACTACAATCGTCTTTGCTTTGGTAAGTACACATAATTGTCTTAGATTGTTTCAGTATTGTAGTCTATTTTCTTAGGAATATTTTGATACCTAAATGAGAACTGTAGCACGAAAACTAAAGTAAGTATACATGAAACAAGAGAAACTTTTTTTGTGGGTGTTGCGGGTGTGAGTTGGAGTGTCAAGAGCGGGTTCCGGTTGTGTGTTTTCCGTCATCTCTACAGCCGTGAATTCCAAGGAATTGTATTTGATATGCATATGTCTGTGTAGGGAATTTTATTCCGAACACTATACAAAAAAAAACGGTGTGAAACAAGTATAAACTTGAAAAACATGAGCAAAGTAAAAACTTTTGACGCTCACGGGTACAAACACGCGTAAGATTTTATTCGCCGCAAATTTATTTGACGCTGTGTTGGCCAACTCTACCCATGTTCTTATAGAACTTTCTATTGCGAACACATTGCTATAAAAATGAAATACGTAGCTCCAGAAATAATGTCAGGACAGTGAAATCAGTATAAACATTCAAAGCCCTGCATCACACCAGTGTCGTCCCTGCTGAAATCACGGCTAATGCTTCGCCCAGTTCCCACACTCGTGCGGGTCACCCGATACCATAATTAGACATTGATAGGCATATGTCTGGGTGGGGAATTTTATTGTGAGTTCAGTGATATCAAAATGAGCGCTGTAGGATGACTGTGAGGCTGGCAACAAACGAAAGAGTATGAACATTTACTTCCTGTTTGGGTGTCACGGCGAGTCATCTTCGTGTTTATTTACTTCGTGGTGGGATACCAAATGCTTCGGTGACATTTTATGCATATGATCTTGTAGAGAATTTTATTGCCAACGCATTGATACCAAAATGAAAAACGTAGCTCGAGAATTGAGGTTAGCAGCGTGAAAAGATTATAAACTTTTTTGTGTTTACGCTTGAGCACAACCCGCTTGTTTTTCCAGCTAGTGCCGCGCGCACTAAAGTGTGCATTATACACACCATAATGCACCAGTACACATCATATGGCACCAGTACACACCATAAGGCACCAGAACACACACCATAAGGCACCAGTACACACCATAATGCACCAGTACACACCATAATGCACCAGTACACACCATATTGCACCAGTACACACCATAAGGCACCAGTACACAATAAGGCACCAGTACACACAATAATGCACCAGTACACACCATAAGGCACCAGTACACTCCATACGGCACCAGTACGCACCATAAGGCACTAGAACACACCATAAGGCACCAGTACACACCATAAAGCACCAGTATACACCATAAGGCCCCAGTACACACCATATGGTACGAGTACACACTATAAGGCACCATCAGTACACACCTACAGGTATTTGTTTCTGGTGTGGTGCTCATGGGATCTGTTACAACCTTCTAGGAAGCTTTTAGGGTCAGGATTGACATTACAGTGCAGCGTTTTATATATATAAAATACACATGAGAGTATGTGCAGGGACTTAATATCTAACATATTCAGAGATTTGAGTAAGGGGTCCATATATACTGCCCGGTTGCCTGAAATGCTATATGCCTACTATATTGGCTTTAGGTATTGTATGCACTAGCTCTATCTATAAATCCAACATTATGTTTGTAAATCAACTATGTATGTACTTTCCTGAATAAAATTGACTTTACTCTACACTTATATGCTCTGTGGATTTGTTATCCCCTATCGTTTGGGAGAAAAAAAATGACTAATACGTTCGGCGAATGACTTTGACTTCAACTTCACTTTGACTTCGTTCATGTCATCGTATTTTCCGTAATATATAAAGGTTATGACAATGCAATTATATTATTGTGTGCAAATAATTTGGAAATTTCATGTACCCTAAAAATAGTAAAATAAAGAATAAGAATAATTAAATAATTGTTGTAGTAAATTGTCACACGTTCATCATACGCAAACGAACACACAGTGTGGAGCGTCAGTAGACCAAGGTCCGCGCCATTTTAAAACACGGCTTCGAATGTAGGTAATGTTTTTCTCGTACTAACACTGTGTTATGCAATAGATTAGGTCTTGAATTCACAAATTTAGTTGTTACATCTGACAGAGTATGTTAGACGGTGTAATGCTGGTCCATGTTGACGTATTTGTGGGCTTGATTGGTTTACATGTGATGGCACACAATATCGGCACCCCACAACATGCTGTTGAAGTTGGAATGCATGGCATAGGCTCCTCACACAATGTTCTTTATGTGGTCCTCAGGTGATAGTTTTCTATTTAGAACCACCCCTAGATCTCTTTCTTTATCAGAATTCCTTAAAGATTTCTCACATGGTTTTCCTAATGATAGATTGTGGGCTGTAAGGGACAGGTAACACCGGGGGCGTTAAAGTTTATTGAAGATTAAATTCTGCAGAACATGTAAATATATAAAGTTCACATAAAGTAAGTAATTATATAAAGTTTATATTAAACACGGTTTATATTATAGACTTAACAAAGTTGATATTATATAAAACTTAATATTGAACATGTAAATATACAAAGTTTCAAATATAATTTAAGGAATATATAACGTTTATATTAAAATATATAAAGTAAATATATAGGTAAAGCAAAGTTACACAAACCTAAGTGTAAAACCTGCAAAAGAAAACATGCAGCTTGACACTGCATTAAATTCAATAATAAATTAAGGAAACTTATGGAAAACACAAGTCCAAGAAAATTTAAAGCTAGAGGCCGGAGGCCTGAGACACAGCAGCTAGCATAACCTAGCTGACTTTACCTAATAACTTATAGGCAATGACCAAAAGTTAAAACAACCTAAATGTAAAACCAGCTAAAGAAACACGCAGCTTGACACTGCATAAAATTCAATAATAAAATGAGGAAACTTATGGAAACAAATCCAGAAAACGAAGCTAGGGGCCAGAGGCCTGTGACACTGCAGCTAGCCTAACCTAGCTAACTTTACCTACTAACTTAAAGGCAATGACCAGAAGTTAAAACAAACCTAAATTTAAATCCAGCTAAAGAAACATGCAGCTTAACACTGCATAAATTTCAGTAGTAAATTAAGGAAACTTGTGGGAAAACAAGTCCACGAAAACAAAGCTAGGGGCCAGAGGCCTGTGACACAGCAGCTTGCCTAACCTAGCTAACTTTACCTACTAACTTAAAGGCAATGACCAGAAGTTAAAACAAACCTAAATTTAAATCCAGCTAAAGAAACATGCAGCTTAACACTGCATAAATTTCAGTAGTAAATTAAGGAAACTTGTGGGAAAACAGGTCCATGAAAACAAAGCTAGGGGCCAGAGGCCTGTGACACAGCAGCTAGCCTAACCTAGCTGACTTTCCCTAATAACTTAAAGGCAATAAGCTAAAGTTAAATAAAACTAAATGTACAACCTGCAAAAGAAACAGGGAGCTTGACACTGCAATAAATTCGTTAATAAGTTAAGGAAACTTATGGAAAACTTAGTCCATTAAACTTAAAGCTGGTGGCCAGAGGCCTGTGACTCGGCAGCTAGCCTAACCTAGCTGACTTTACCTAATAACTTATAGGCAATAAGCAAAAGTTAAAACAGACCTGAATGAAAAGCCTGCAAAAGAAACGTGCAGCTTGCCACCAATAAATACATTAATAAATTAAGGAACTTATGAAAATACAAATCCATGAAAATTAAAGCTAGGGGACAGGATTAGTTGATAGAAGTTCCAGTCCACCTGTAGACAGGGATCTCACATCAGCTTGTATATTATACAAGGATAAGATTTGATAAATTCAGTTATTTGACTGAACACTGGCTCTAACCTAGCCTAGCCTATAGTCTAACCTAGCTCCATAACAAACAGCCATTAGCCGGCTCTGTTTAAATCAGAGATTTAAACATACATAGTCTAACCTAGCTCCATAACTAACAGCCATTAGCCATCCATGCACAGCCATCAGCCGGGCCATAGACCGGCAATTTTGCTTTTTTCCCAAGCCGGTCTATGTTTTTTTTCGATGCCTCAGTGGCCCATGCACAGGTCCGTTCAAGGGGATTAAATAGCCGTTCTATGGCCCCAGGGTTTGTATTTTATCAAACTCTTATTAGAATAATAGATCTCGTAATAATTTTGCAAAACTAGTGGCATTTACTATTTTAAAAAAGCTCGGGTGCAGGGGGGGGGGGTTATGTAAAAGCCTGGTTTGTGCCTCGGAGAGGCTATGGGATCCAGTAAGATCGTCCTTCCTTTCCTCCCTAGAATCTGGATGTAGCAGGTGCTCAATTGTCAAAAGTGAAAAATTGGTTTTGTCTTCCGAATGCACCATATCTGTAATTTTTCTAATAATCTTTTAAAAATAGTAAATGCCACTATTTTTGCAAAATTATTACGAGATCTATTATTCTAATAAGAGTTTGATAAAATACAGTAGACTGCCTACTGGTTTTACCTGTAATAAGGTTTGATACAGATGATTATCCGTTCCAGGGGATTAAATAGCCGTTCTATGGCCCCAGGGTTTTCTCAAATTTTCTTTCATAGCCGGTCTATGGCCCCTGGGTTTTACGAACTTTTTTTCCCAAGCCGGTCTATGGCCCCTGGGTTTTACGAACTTTTTTTCCCAAGCCGGTCTATGGCGTGTATGTTAAATAAACCAAATTTTTCACTTTTGACAATTGAGCACCTGCTACATCCAGATTCTAGGGAGGAAAGGAATATAATATAATATCTAATATATCTATCTGTGTGAAATAGATTAAATCCATTTATTTGATATTCAGCTAATAGTTCTGTATTTTCTACATTCATCCATGTTTTGGTAAGTGCAATAATATGTATTGTTTCATTGCAGATTAGAGATTCAAGATAGTTCTAGATTTCCGAAGTACTGAAACGCGCGCCATACAGGCTTGGTGGATCTAGGTGCAAGGTAAAATTATTTACATTTACTTTTGTATTTATATGCATATATGCATTTATATGCATTATTCTATAGAATAATAGATCTCGTAATAATTTTGCAAAACTAGTGGCATTTACTATTTTAAAAAGCTCGGGTGCAGGGGGGGGGGGGTTGTGTAAAAGCCTGGTTTGTGCCTCGGAGAGGCTATGGGATCCAGTAAGATCGTCCTTCCTTTCCTCCCTAGAATCTGGATGTAGCAGGTGCTCAATTGTCAAAAGTGAAAAATTGGTTTTGTCTTCCGAATGCACCATATCTGTAATTTTTCTAATAATCTTTTAAAAATAGTAAATGCCACTATTTTTGCAAAATTATTACGAGATCTATTATTCTAATAAGAGTTTGATAAAATACAGTAGACTGCCTACTGGTTTTACCTGTAATAAGGTTTGATACAGATGATTATCCGTTCCAGGGGATTAAATAGCCGTTCTATGGCCCCAGGGTTTTCTCAAATTTTCTTTCATAGCCGGTCTATGGCCCCTGGGTTTTACGAACTTTTTTTCCCAAGCCGGTCTATGGCCCCTGGGTTTTACGAACTTTTTTTCCCAAGCCGGTCTATGGCGTGTATGTTAAATAAACCAAATTTTTCACTTTTGACAATTGAGCACCTGCTACATCCAGATTCTAGGGAGGAAAGGAATATAATATAATATCTAATATATCTATCTGTGTGAAATAGATTAAATCCATTTATTTGATATTCAGCTAATAGTTCTGTATTTTCTACATTCATCCATGTTTTGGTAAGTGCAATAATATGTATTGTTTCATTGCAGATTAGAGATTCAAGATAGTTCTAGATTTCCGAAGTACTGAAACGCGCGCCATACAGGCTTGGTGGATCTAGGTGCAAGGTAAAATTATTTACATTTACTTTTGTATTTATATGCATATATGCATTTATATGCATTATTCTATAGAATAATAGATCTCGTAATAATTTTGCAAAAATAGTGGCATTTACTATTTTAAAAAGCTCGGGTGCAGGGGGGGGGGGGGGGGGGTTGTGTAAAAGCCTGGTTTGTGCCTCGGAGAGGCTATGGGATCCAGTAAGATCGTCCTTCCTTTCCTCCCTAGAATCTGGATGTAGCAGGTGCTCAATTGTCAAAAGTGAAAAATTGGTTTTGTCTTCCGAATGCACCATATCTGTAATTTTTCTAATAATCTTTTAAAAATAGTAAATGCCACTATTTTTGCAAAATTATTACGAGATCTATTATTCTAATAAGAGTTTGATAAAATACAGTAGACTGCCTACTGGTTTTACCTGTAATAAGGTTTGATACAGATGATTATCCGTTCCAGGGGATTAAATAGCCGTTCTATGGCCCCAGGGTTTTCTCAAATTTTCTTTCATAGCCGGTCTATGGCCCCTGGGTTTTACGAACTTTTTTTCCCAAGCCGGTCTATGGCCCCTGGGTTTTACGAACTTTTTTTCCCAAGCCGGTCTATGGCGTGTATGTTAAATAAACCAAATTTTTCACTTTTGACAATTGAGCACCTGCTACATCCAGATTCTAGGGAGGAAAGGAATATAATATAATATCTAATATATCTGCATATATGCATTTATATGCATTATTCTATAGAATAATAGATCTCGTAATAATTTTGCAAAAGTAGTGCATTTACTATTTTTAAAAGATTATTAAAAAATTTACTGATATGGTGCATTCGGAAGACAAACCCAATTTTTCACTTTTGACAATTGAGCTCGGGTGCAGGGGGGGGGGGTTGTGTAAAAGCCTGGTTTGTGCCTTGGAGAGGCTATGGGATCCAGTAAGATCGTCCTTCCTTTCCTCCCTAGAATCTGGATGTAGCAGGTGCTCAATTGTCAAAAGTGAAATTTGAGGATTTGAACCTGCGTCCGGGAGCATCCCAGACACTGCCTAAATCGACTGAGCTACAACAGGGTAAAAGGATCCAGTAAGTTCAGTAGAACTTCGGTTTCAACCCTTTTACCCTGTTGTAGCTCAGTCGATTAAGGCAGTGTCTGGGATGCTCCCGGACGCAGGTTCGAATCCTCGTCACGGCCCTTGTGGATTTGTTCATTTGATGCATCACGTTTTTGTGATCTGTGTGTGTAATTCTTCACTTGCTACAGCAACAGGAATGTGTGTGTATGTATTTGTGTTGTTGAATATGACCGAAAGTGTAAGATTAATGATTCTAACACAAATCGTCTGAATATTTGTTTTTCTTCACTGTCGAGAGTAGTTAAAAAAATTTACTCGAGTTTATTTTCACACTTTATTTATGGTCCTTAAGTCCCTCTCCTTAATGCTGCTGCTGTTTCTCGCATCTTTGCATCGCTTGTATGTTTGGGGGTTTGGCCTCTTGCTATATATTGATTCCATTTGTGTGTGTTTGGGTCTCAGGCCCTCTCGCAATTTCTGTTGAACAAACCCCTTTTCCTAGTTCTGCATCTCTCCTTTGGTACAAATTTTGTTGTGCTTTTATCATATATTTCACAAAACTTGACATACATTTCATTTACTTCATGTCCTATCAGCAAGTGTTTGTCAAATTCTTTAAGGAAAGTTTATCATCCTGATTGCAGATCTCTAGCGCTATTATGTCAACTTCTTGTGGATTCGCAATCATTATTTAATTTACCTTTAGGTGTTCTTTCACCAGCACAGCAACACTGTACCTCTCCCAACCAGTTTAAGATAAAAACTAAGTACTAACTAATTAACTCAATGTAACCTACCTTAACCCCCAAAATGTCAACCCATGTCTTCTATTTTAAACAATGCTGTTTTGTTGACCAAATTGTATTTTTGTTTTTTTCTGCAATGTTTCCCCCCCCCCCCCCACCACTCTACCACCATATTGAGTTTAGTAGCTCTGTGCACGTCAGGTGCTGTTTAATATACAGACCTACTCCTCCATTTGACCTAGTTTCTCTATCACATCTATATCACTTTGTGCTTTAGCCCTGGTGGAGCTTGGTCCACCAGGCTGTTGTTTGGAGTGGCCCGCAGATCCACATACAGTCTGCATATGATATACAGTCTGTTGATCAATTAAACTACAGTAGTTAGTTTTTATCATCCGAATGCACCAATATGTGTTCATTCTTCCCAGATGAAGGAACTAGGTAATATTCATCATCTGAATGCACCATCTGATGCTTTAACACACTCATGATACACGAGAGGTTTAAAAAACTTTTAAAACTTTTAAAACTTTTTGACCTATGTATTTAAAAGCAATTCTAAAGTTAAAAAGTGTAGCATAGGCCCCTCGCAGAATGTTCTTAATATGATCCTCAGGTTATAGTTTTCTATCTAAAACCACCCCTAGATCTCTTTCTTGATCAGAATTCTTTATAGATCTCTGTGGCTCGATCATAGAAACTGCTCTAAATCCTTGTTGGCCTGGATTGTGGAGGTCATTGGTCTCTATAAAACTAGTAATCTGACTCCTGATCACTCTCAAATAATTTTATTATGTGGGATGTTAGTGCAACTGGTCTATAATTCTTTGCCAATGCTTGTGTTGTGTTGTGTTGTTTTGGTAGTGATGTGCAATGTGTTGTTTTGGTAGTGATTCGTCCAGTTCTGGTAGTAGTGCGGTTGTTGTGTAGTGTAGTACTTGTGTGCTTGTTAATGACTTGTATTCCAGTCTTGTGGGTATCTCCTTTCCCCTACGGGCCAACTGCTTTGTTCTTACCTAGCATTTTGCTTTGTTTGGGTATGAATGTTTGTGTGCCGTATATTTTGCAAAATTTGCCATATATCTCATTATTTACTCCTCTGCCTAGCAACAAGTCTGTCTAATTATACTCATTAACTGTTTTTCAAAGTTCCCCATAGTGTCCTTTATTGAAATCGAGTTCATGAACCGTTTCAATGTTCTTATTTTCTTCTAGATTATATCTTAAAGTATATTTAAATGTTATTGTTATTATTGTTATTAAATGTTATTGTGACATTGCATTGCAATTGAGCTATGTTGTTTACCATACCGTTCATTTCGTGAGTATAAGTATAGATGCCACACTTGTGACAGGTAAAACCATGCCTTTTTTGAAAAACAGCACCGTCTGTTGCACGTAAGAGCAACCCACACTATATTATGTTGCGATATTATTTCAATATTTCCGATTGCATTGATAATTTGAATTTTCATAGATTTCAATTTATTTTCATTTCGATTTAATAATTTTGTGTGACATTGCATTGAAATTGAGCTGTGTTGTTTACCATACTGTTCATTTCATGAGTATAGTTTATTTTTTTATTTTTTTCATTTCATTTTTTTAGCTGTTCTTATTTTTCAGTGATGGGAATATCAGATCATTTGATGTTCCCAATTTTCTGATGGACGCATCAGACCATTATAGAATGCATCGGATGAGGTAGTTTGGAATGGTGGGGAGGACGAGAGGGGGGTATGGTGGGGAAGACGAGGGGACAGAGGAGAGGGTAATGGTGGGGAGGACGAGGGGACTGGGGAGTTGGGGATGGTGGGGACAGGGGAATGCTGGGGAGGACAAAGGGACAGGTGAATGGGAGATGGTGGGGGAGGAAGAAGGACAGGGGAGGGGAAAATGGTAAGGAGGACGATGGGACAGGGAAGTGGGAATAGTGGGGATGATGTGGGGACAGGGAAGTGGGAAGGTCGAGAGGACTGTGGAATGGGGAATAGCAAAGTGAATTATAATTATATATATTAATTAATTCTTATAAATTTCCAGAAGCCTGTATCAACACCCACACTAATGCAACTGAAAGAGATGTTGAGACAAGTATTGCTGATATGTTGAAGAACGCCCCAAACAAACTCGGTGGAAACAGATACAAGGTAAAGTTTGCCAATTTGCTGTAGTCTAATTCAATTTCTTTTTAGTAATCTTCGAGAACATTTATGCTATGAATAAGATAAAATAATGTAACTGATTTTGACTAAATATGTAGATATATTTAATTTTCTGAGCACTAATAATGAAAGAAAACCAAAATAAGAGGTGGCTACTATCTCTAATGATGGGCTGGAATAATGCAGGATATAATAATATATATATATATATATATATATATATATATATATATATATATAAATATGACAATGTCAGACCACGGAGGAAGAATGAAACAGGAATTTCCTTAAGTACTTTTGTATATTAAATACATTTTCAGAAGGTCCTTCTGAAGATGTATTTAATATACAAAAGTACTTAAGGAAATTCCCGTTTCATTCTTCCTCCGTGGTCTGACATTGTCACATTCTTAATCACGTGTTTATTTTCGTGATATACACACATATATATAAATATATATATATATATATTTATATATATATATTTATTTTTATAAATATATATGATATATAGATTCTATATAGATTCTATTCTATTATTCTATTCTATTCTATAGTTTTATATAGATTCTTGTTTTAGTTTTTTTTTCAATAATATGGAAACGGTTTTTAATTAATAAATTAAATATTATATAATAAAATAATGTATTATTGAAAACAATTAGTAACAAACAATATTTCATTACAGGGTGGTGAAGCAAGAAGACATGTGCATCACACAGCAGACTTGGATATGACGAAGAATGAAAATGGCTAATGTCTATATAGAAGAATCTATATGTGTCTATATATAGACACATATAGATTCCTATATATAACCTATATATATATATATATATATATATATATATATAAATCTCGAACGCTCATCCGCTCCTGACGACCCTGCTCCCCCTCCAACTTTATCAGCTGCTCCTTGAGCCCACAACATCCCTAACATGATGTAACAACCCCAGAAGGCAGCTAAGTACCCAGTGACCTAAATGTGACCGAAATATTCGACAAAACCTAACCTACTACCTCATCTCGACCTCATTAGTGTTGCTCCCTGGAGGAAGCTAACCTGACGTTTGCTGCTGCCATATCAACAAGTCTACCCCATCTGCTGTATACATCTCTGCTGCTACCATGCTAAACAATTCTAAGCTCGGCAAGGCCGTAAAGAATGATAGCACACCTATCAGGATGAACCCAACCAGCCAAGCTAGCAACAGGAATAATGCGGCTGTCTCCCCCTTAGGGGCTACCGGGGGGAGTACCGACCTTCCCTGCGTCAACAATAACAAACCTTCCCAGCTGATTGAAGCGTCGTCACTGACTCGAGCCTTACAACAGTTATGTAACCATATGGAGCAACTTAAACGAGCTGCCTCCCCATGTACTGACTTTAAGCGTCCCGCTGATAATCCATGGCTCAGATTATTGACTCAAATACATGATGACCAAAAGTCTATAATCCGAGAGCAGTCGGACCTGATAATGAAGCTTCAGAGTGATGCTTTGGCAATGCACAAGGCTAACCAAGATCTGTCTGCCAGAGTCGGCTACCTCGAACATGAATTAAGCTCTCTTCGGATCTCGGTTACTAACTTTAAACCAGCAGAAACCTCTAAGAAGCAAGAAGAGATGTTACAAAAGTTAGAGAACCACTTTAACTCCCTACAACAGCAACAAACTGCAACCCAAGACGAATCAGACCAACTTAAGCTCCTTGATTCTGTCATCATCTCATCACAGGATTTTCCCCATGAAACTGACAGAGAAGACTGTACTGCCATCGTGATCCAGGAATTGCGTACTAAGTTGAATTATTCAATCGAAGCAAGAGACATTAAGTCAGCTTATAGAGTGGGTACCAAATCATCTGGTGCAAACAACAGAAGGATACGCGTGAAGTTGGATAGCTGCTCCCGCAAGTCAGACCTTATCACTGCTGCAGTCGCTAGGAAATCCAAGGTTTATGTGAACGAATGTCTTACCAGATTCAGACAAAATCTCTTATTTAAACTACGTGGAATTCGCAATAGATCCACTGCTATTAAACATTGTTTTGTGCGCGATGGTAAAATAATAGCTAGGAAGACTGACTCTGGAAAAACTTATGTCATAACCACTGAAGCACACCTCATTTCTTTCCTGGATGACTGTGGGATATCAGCTGAATAACCAGAACATAATTTGTAGTCTCACATACAACCAAAGTGTACTTAAGCTCTGCCTTTCCTTTCCAAAGGTGTTTATTTTTATTTTTATTTTAATTTTTACTTTATTTTTTGTTTGTCATCTTTGCCTGTTTTATACTCTTAATTATTTGTTCTTAGTTAATCCCCTTGTCACTAAACCTAGGGCTTTTTATTACCCTGTTAATTAACCATTACTAAGCTAATTATCTTCAAGATCATTTTTTTATGATTATTATTTTTCTTATTATTTTTTATTTTACATTTATATTGTCAGTCTCTACTGATTTTTTGTGTTTTATTTTATGTAACTTCTGTGTCCTCCCTGGCTATCTATTGGATCTTTATTTTATTTCTAAATTGTTACTATTTTATTGTATCTGCTCTTATTCTTGTGTTTTGCTTTATCGTGTATCTTGTATCGTGATCCCTCTGCATCTCTATGCACACTGATATTGATCCTGATCAAAATCTTCTGTCTCATATCTATACCAACCAGCACATTGATCATCATTATTGTAAGTATTTCACAGCACACCAGGCTAAAAACAAACTCCAAAATAGCACCTATCTATCAGTTTATAACCAAAATGTTAGATCACTTGGTAAACATTTTGACGATTTAAATGCACTACTCACAGCACTAGGTACTAACCTATCGTTCATTATTTTAACAGAAACTTGGCTAAATAAAGACTATACCCAACTCTACAACTTAGCTGGTTATAAAGCCATTCATAACTGTAGGCCTAATAAAAAAGGTGTTGGCACAGCTATATATTACCGAGATACATTTATCTGCAACAGTGTTATTAGTGACAGAGATGACTACTGTGAATATACTTTTGCTCAGTTTACAATTAAATCCCTTAAATCCTCTTTGACTATTGGAGCCATCTATAGATTTCCTAATACTAACATAGCTTCTTTCTCAGACAACCTAAGGAATCTTATTATAAACAACAATCTCAACAAAAACCACATCATTCTGGGAGGAGACTTTAATATTGACCTGGGTCAACAAAACTGCTCTCAAGTTGACTATTTCCTTAACAGCATGAACTCCTGTATGCTAATCCCCACTATCACCAAACCTACCCGAGTCACTCAAACATCAGCCACTACCTTGGACCACATATGGACAAACATAACAGCTCCCCTTGTATCTGGTATAATCTACGACAGAACAACTGACCACTATCCTACCTTTCTCATAGCGAACATGGACATAACACCACCAAAAAGCAAGAAATTTTCATTTAGGCTACACAGTGAATCAGCTTTAGACAATCTTACAGAGGCACTTCACAATATTAACTGGGATTCTGAATTCAATAATACCCATGATATAAATTCATTAGCTAACCTCTTCCTCTCCAAAACTCTAAGCCTCTACAACCTTCATTGTCCCCTTCTTACAAAGCAAGTAACTGACAAAAGATTAAACAATCCATGGCTCACAAATGGCATTCTCAACTCAATCAACAAGAAACATGAATATGAAAAGAAAGTTAGGATTGGCCTAGTTTCAAAGGAAGTAGCTAAAAGGTACTCATCAATGCTTACCAGTATCATAAGAAAGGCAAAACTTGCATATTATGTGAATAGATTCAATGAAGCAAAAGGCAACATGAAAAACACTTGGAAAACTATCTCTAGTATCCTAGGAACTAAACAACACTCACATAACCAAATAAAACTCTACAAGGATGGGGATATACCGTCAACTGATTTAGAAATGGCAAATGAATTTAATAGTTTCTTTTCATCGGTTGGTGCTAATCTTGCCAGTAAAATCCCACAGACTCAGACACATATTAACACATATCTCTCAGGCAGCTATCCAAACTCTCTTCTCCTTTCACCAATCAGCCCGGCAGATGTTGTGTCCATCATACACTCTCTAAAAACCAAGGCAGGGAACACCAGTGAAATTCCGTCCATTGTGTACAAGAGAGCCTCCCATGCCCTTGCCCCACCCATAGCACTACTGTTCAACAAATCTATAGAGTGTCACACCTTCCCTGATATCCTCAAAAAAGCAAGAGTAACGCCAGTCCATAAAGGAGGCAATCCGGCGGACATAAACAATTATAGACCAATATCAAATCTACCCATTCTATCAAAAATATTTGAAAAAATTATTTACAAACAGCTCTATTCCTACCTCGTAAAATTCGACATACTCAGCCCCTGCCAGTTTGGCTTCCGGTCCCAAAAGAGTACCAATGATGCAATCATTAGTCTCCTTGACATTATCTACTCAGCCCTTGACAAAAATGAGTTTCCGATTGGACTCTTCATTGACCTAAGAAAAGCCTTTGATACTGTTAATCACAACTACCTCTTATTTAAACTCCAGCATTATGGAATCCGAGGCCTTGCCCTTGACTACATCCGATCCTATCTTAGTGACAGACACCAATATGTAACCATCAATGATACAACTTCTTCCACTCTACCAATTACCGTTGGAGTGCCACAGGGCAGCATCTTAGGACCTCCTCTATTTCTTATATATATAAACGATCTGCCTAATGTCTCTAATATTCTCAAACCTATATTGTTTGCTGACGATACTACCCTTATCTACTCAAACCTCAACCCACATACACTAAATAATGTTGTGAATAATGAATTAAAAAAAGTCCACTTATGGATGTCAACGAACAAACTAACATTAAACATCGAAAAGACTTACTACATCTTATTTGGAAGCAAATCATCAAATGCAATTCAGCTACAGATAGACAACATTAACATCAGTAATAAAAATGATGGCAAGTTTCTTGGCCTATTCCTAGACAAGAGACTCAACTTCAGCACCCACATTCAACACATAACTAAGAAAGTCTCTAAGACAGTTGGTATACTCTCCAAAATCAGATATTATGTTCCTAACTCTGCTCTCCTCTCACTATATTATGCACTAATCTACCCCTATCTTAATTATGGTATCTGTGCATGGGGGTCTACCACTGCAAACCACCTTAAGCCCATCATCACACAGCAAAAATCTGCTATCAGAATAATAACTAACTCTGCTTTCAGACAACACTCAGCTCCCTTGTTTAAATCTCTAAACTTGCTAAATATTAACTCCCTCCACACATTCTCTTGTGTCAACTACATTTACAAAACCCTGTTCTTAAATGCAAACCATGCTCTGAAACTCTCCCTGGACAGATGTAATAGGACCCATTATCACCACACCAGAAATAAATATCTCTTTGATATCCCCAGGGTCAAACTTAATCTGTGTAAACACTCTATGCAAATTAAGGGACCTAGTCTATGGAACTCACTCCCTAGTGAATTGAAAAACTGTAAAACTTTTGCCTTATTTAAAAGCAAAACCAAAAAGTACCTAACTTCATCTATTTAGTTTCCTACACT
>NC_091156.1:30814505-30884505 GCF_040958095.1 Procambarus clarkii | reverse complement strand
GATGATTTCTGTGTTGTTTACTAGGATTTCTCTGGCGATGGTTTGGTTATGGGAAAAGATTATATGTTCCTTAATGGAGCCCTGTTGTTTATGCATCGTTAAACGCCTAGAAAGAGATGTTGTTGTCTTGCCTATATACTGGGTTTTTTGGAGCTTACAGTCCCCAAGTGGGCATTTGAAGGCATAGACGACGTTAGTCTCTTTTAAAGCGTTCTGTTTTGTGTCTGGAGAGTTTCTCATGAGTAGGCTGGCCGTTTTTCTGGTTTTATAGTAAATCGTCAGTTGTATCCTCTGATTTTTGTCTGTAGGGATAACGTTTCTATTAACAATATCTTTCAGGACCCTTTCCTCTGTTTTATGAGCTGTGGAAAAAAACCTATGGAGGACCTATGGCAATTCCACGACCAAGAGATGGCTTCCTGAACCTTGCAGGAATTAACCTCACTGAGGACCAAGTCACTCTCCTAAATCTGGGCATAAACTGTCATGTTATGTCCAGACCGAGTGAAATGGCCCGGAAAGTAGAGTTGGAAATTCTCTTGGACGACATATTCGACCTCGAGACACAAAAGAAGGTCACTACCAAAGATACCTTACAAGCAGAACTTATTGCAGAAGGAGGAAAGAATCGAGGCAACTACAGAAGCACCATACTGTCCCCCGAGCTTAAAGCGGCAGCTAAAAGCCTTCGTGAGAACAAGGAGATAGTTGTCAGGAGAGGTGACAAGTCGCCAATATATGTCATTCTTAAAAAAGACGAATATCTGGCGAAAATGAACATCATACTCTCTGACCAAACTAAGTTCCAAAGGGTAACGAAGGACACTACAGCCGAATTAAAAGCAAAGGTCAACAAACTGATCGAAACTGTGAACGCCAAGAAATCCGGACTCCACCTGCCAAAGATCATTGGGGAATATAAACCTGGATATGCGTATGGAAATGTCAAGACGCACAAGCCTGGAAACCCACTTCGGCCAATCATTAGCCAGATACCCACACCCACGTACAGACTGGCGAAGCGACTCAACGGCCTGCTGACTCCTTATGTTCCTTGCGCCTTCAGCCTGAAGTCTCCAAAGGAATTTGTGGACTAACTGCGGGGCGCACGGGCCACAGGGATAAGAGCCTCGTTGGACGTAGAATCGCTGTTTACCAACGTACCTGTGGACGAGACAATCGGAATGATAGCCGACAGAGTGTATCGTGATCCAGCCTGTACTCCTCTTGACATGCCAGAAAGTATTCTGAGGAAACTACTCCAAGCTTGTACTAAAGAGGCACCCTTCTTGAGCCCGGATGGACACATGTATAAGCAAGTAGATGGGGTCGCCATGGGTTCTCCCCTAGGTGTCCTGTTTGCAAACTTCTACATGGGTACCATCGAGCAAAAAGTCTTAGTCGACATGAACTTGAAACCGGCCATATACTGCAGGTATGTTGACGACATTTTTACACAGGTACCTGATGTCAGACATCTGCAGGAGCTGAAGGAGGCATTTGAGCAGAGTTCCGTGCTGCGTTTCACTTACGAGACGGAAAAGGATGGGAAGCTGCCTTTTCTAGATGTAACAGTCATGGAAAAGGGCGGAGGTTTCCACACTGCAGTCTACACAAAGGAAACAAACATAGGAATGTGCCTAAATGCCAACAGCGACTGCCCTGACAGGTACAAGAGGAGTGTTGTTAACGCATACGTCGACCGTGCTCTCAGCCACAGCTCAGAATGGAAGCAAGTCGACGAAGAACTCTGTAGGGTAAGGCAGGTCCTAGTCAATAACGGCTTCTCCAATGGTTTCATCGAAGACATCATAAGAAGGAAAGTGAAAAGCCATGCAACCTCCGAAGAGACAACTAACACAACACCTATACCCCCTATTAGACTATTTTACAGGAACTTCTTTTCCACAGCTCATAAAACAGAGGAAAGGGTCCTGAAAGATATTGTTAATAGAAACGTTATCCCTACAGACAAAAATCAGAGGATACAACTGACGATTTACTATAAAACCAGAAAAACGGCCAGCCTACTCATGAGAAACTCTCCAGACACAAAACAGAACGCTTTAAAAGAGACTAACGTCGTCTATGCCTTCAAATGCCCACTTGGGGACTGTAAGCTCCAAAAAACCCAGTATATAGGCAAGACAACAACATCTCTTTCTAGGCGTTTAACGATGCATAAACAACAGGGCTCCATTAAGGAACATATAATCTCTTCCCATAACCAAACCATCGCCAGAGTAATCCTAGTAAACAACACAGAAATCATCGATAGATACAGCGATAGCAGGCGGCTTGACGTTTGCGAGGCACTACACATCAAGAAGTCAACACCAGCAATCAACAGCCAATTATTGCACAACTATATTCTACCCACCTCAAGACTCCGCTCCAATATAGAAGCATCAAGAAATATGGACCAATAGGCTTTCTACAAACACTTCTATTCAATACCCATTGTTTCTGTTCTGTCTTGTGTTGATACTTTTAATACCCTATTAATATCCCCTAGTGTTCTGTCTTGTGTTAATGCCAAATCACCCTTTCCACCTCACTCAAATGTAATGCCACATCACCCTTCCCACCTCACTCAAATGTAGATATAAAATCAGGGAAACGCAAGTTCTAATCAGTTGTGTATTTGTGAAGTCTTTGAAAATGTAATAAGTTTTACGAAACGCGCCCGTGTCACGTCAGACTAGAAATAAAAATGAATTTTGGAGAAGTGATTTTTGATTTACCTCCAACAGTGAAGCGTAATGTACGAAAGATTGAGAAAATTCGTGTTAGAATTATTAATCTTACTTTTTCGGTCATATTTAATAATATATATATATATATATATATATATATATATATATATATATATATATATATATATATATATATATATATATATATATATATATATATTATATAAATTATTTATATATATATTATATATATAATTATATAGGTCATATGTTTTTGTATTTTTGCTGATTTGTTAGTAAATAATAAAAGAAATATAAATTATTTGATTTTTTTACCCTTAAATTGTTTTATTATTTAAATTGAAAACAATAATATAATATAAACAAATATAAGAAAAATAATAATAAATTATAAAATAAAATATAATAAAAATATAATATAATATAATATAAAATAATATAATTTAATTTCAAGAAATTTAACTTTAAACACAAAGATGTGAAAAGGGTTCAGATAAGGCTCAAACCTTTCACAAGAGATTCATATTGGTGTATGAATGGATTATGAATGACTCATGTTAGGAGTGTAAGTTGCCACAACATCTCAAATTAGTGTTAGATACATATGTCTTGGTTATAAGTTTTGGAAACCTATTTAAGTCCACACACAATATCGTATCTGATACGATAAAACAAACGTTTCCAATACTTTCAAATACTTTCCAGATATGTTGTGGCAACCTAAAATTGTTTGCTGGGTAGATAGTAAACGAGAAGGTCTTATAACAATAATGAGAGAGATCTTAGCTAGAGCGGATAACGATAGTTCACGACTGTTGATAGTCGGCGACTTCAACTTGAAATCCATAGACTGGGAAACATATGAAGCTAAAACAGAAGATTTCTTGACCTGTAAATTTGTAGACCTCATCCTGGAAACATTCTTGTATCAACATGTTAAACAAGCTACGAGGATGAGGGAAGGGGACGTTCCCTCCATGCCAGATTTGATATTTACCAGGAAGGAGGAAGAAATATTTGACATTCAGTACCTTCCTCCCTTGGGTAAAAGTGACCATATCTTTTTGGGAATAAAGTATGCAATGCGTTATAATCTGGAAGAAAATATGACGGTCGATGCAAATGAAAAACGTGACTTTAGGAGAGGACATTATGGCAACCTTAGAAAAAAATTTAGTGAGTATAATTGGACAGACTTGTTGCTAGGCAAAGAAGTGAATGAGATGTATGTCAGGTTTTGTGAAATATATGATAAAGGCACAAAAAAATTTATACCAAAACAGAGAAGCAGAACTAGGAAACAGGATTGGTTCAACAGAAAGTGCGAGAGGGCCAGAGACCAAAAGACACAAAAATGGAATCAATACAGGAAGAGGCCGAACCCCCAAACATACCAGCGATACAAAGATGCGAGAAACAACTACACGGCAGTGAGGAGAGAGGCAGAAAGAAATATTGAAAAAGGGATTGCAGACAAATGTAAGACAGAACCAGGTCTATTCTATAAATATATAAACAACAAATTGCAGGTAAAGGATAATATTCAGAGGTTGAAAATGGGAAATAGATTCACGGAAAATGAAAAGGAAATGTGTGAAACATTAAACGAAAAGTTCCAAAGTGTGTTTGTACAAAATGAAATCTTCAGGGAACCAGATACAATAAGAATTCCAGAGAACAACATAGAACACATAGAGGTGTCTAGAGACGAAGTGGAAAAAATGCTCAAGGAGCTAAATAAGAACAAAGCAGTTGGTCCAGATGGGGTTTCACCATGGTTTCTGAGAGAATGTGCACCTGAGCTCAGCATTCCTCTTCAACTGATTTTTCAGGCATCCCTGTTTACAGGAGTTGTAGCTGATGTGTGGAAAAGGCTAACATAGTTCCAATCTACAAAAGTGGAAGCAGGGAAGACCCCCTTAATTATAGACCGGTATCATTAACAAGTGTAATAGTCAAAATATTGGAAAAAATAATTAAATCTAAATGGGTAGAACACCTGGAGAGAAATGATATAATATCATACAGACAGTATGGTTTTCGATCTGGAAGATCCTGTGTATCGAATTTACTCAGTTTCTATAATCGAGCTACAGAGATATTACAGGAAAGAGATGGTTGGGTTGACTGCATCTATCTGGACCTAAAAAAGGCTTTCTACAGAGTTCCACATAAGAGGTTGTTCTGGAAACTGGAAAATATTGGAGGAGTGACAGGTACGCTTCTAACATGGATGAAAAATTTTCTGACTGATAGAAAATTGAGGGCTGTGATCAGAGGCAATGTATCGGACTGGAGAAATGTCACCAGTGGAGTACCACAGGGTTCAGTTCTTGCACCAGTGATGTTTATTGTCTACTGTGACGGTGTTCCCCCCCTTATATTTCTCCCACGCCTGCAGTAAGAGTCATGTCTACTTTTCTCAAGCGTTCTCTACGTAGCAGGCATCAATTTGATATATGGGAGAGAGTGGAGTGTTCTCGGAGAGCCGAGAAATTTGTGAAACAGTAATATTTTGGTCTGTGGTTTAGGCCCTTTAGGAAGCCAAGATTGCGCTGGCTCTCCTGTTTCCCCGCCAAAACGGTGTGACGTCAGTGGCACTGGATTGGTCACCGACAGCAATGTGGCACCGGGAGCCAATGAGAACTTCCCGTGGCGAAAGTGACGTCACGAAGGAAGGGGGTCCGGGCAGCCCGCCGCGCTGGCGCCAGCAGTCAGACACGACATGTCAAGGAGGTTGGACGTGCGACGATTGGTCCAGTCAGTTTGACAGTTGTTTCCCGCTCCCGTGGATTTACGCGTCACCTGAAGTCTGCCAGTACTCTGTGAGGTCTTCCCTAGTTCATGTGTTGAACCAGAGAGGGAATCGACGGTTATTGAGCAACAAGTGCTCCAGTCAGGTACTGTGCAAGAAGAAGTGAAGACTGTGCAGTGACGTAGGCGACGTCTGAAGCAGTTCACCCAGTCGTGACGGCGTAGTGGCTGACAGAGCCAATGGGTAGCAGAGGAAGGAGAGGACTATTTGGGGATTCCGGACGACTGCAGCTGAGACGTAGGCGGCAGCCGTTGCTGGGAGAAGACGACGGCCAGGAGACCGACTCCAACCCTACCAGAAGTCGAGAAGGAGCACGGACCTGCAGGGAAGAAGGCACGGAGACGACGCGCTAAACGGTGGGACGACGAGTGGTTCCGGTAGGACACGACGACGTGTGTGTGGGGGCGTTCCCGACATGAGGACCAGGAGCTACAACTCAACTCTCATCGGAGGATAGGTTGAAGTAGGTGTTTCTAGTTTCCCTCCCCATTCCCCTTTAGTTAGCTATATTATTCGGCTATATTATCTAGCCTGAGGATTTTATATGTCATGAGCAAGTCTCACCCATGTCACAATAAAGCACCAGTGTGCAGGATAGTACTATCAAGAGTACTTAAAATTGTCATGTTTATTATTGGTGTGTACAGTGTCACGTAGGGGTGGGTGGTGGTCCGGGGCTCTGCTAGCACTCAGCGGCTAGGGGCTCAAAAGGCCCAAAAACTCAGCCCCTCCGACTCCCTGGATTCACCGGAGTCTCCTTGGTCACACAAGAGAGGACAAACAATGCCCACCTCCGCAGGTCTTTGCTTCCACCACAAAAGGGGTGTGCCACTGATTCACCCTGGAAGCCCTTCAGTCAAACACGGGGAAACTGCTGTTAACAGTTCCGGCCTAGACCCGTGGGGGAGTGAAGGAAGACTCAGGCTTACCTTATAACCGTAACCTCCATGAGTCTTGCCTGCCAGACAAAAGGTTGCAGGAACTCCTTTCCCGCCTGTCTTCTCTATCTTCTTCTTAGCAAGGTCGCCAGCTGGGTTATTATATCTGCGCCCCAGCAATGCAGTTCAGTGGGTGTATTATATATTGTTTGTAGCCAGAAGGTTGCTACTCCCATGGATCTGCTACTAGACTGTCGGCCCAGGGTACTCTCCCAGGAAGGTCTGTGTGGCTTTACCTCTCTGTAGCCACTACGTTAATAGTTGCCACCATTCAGGGACCGATACTGATCGGATGGCTAAGGATACACTTTTATGTAAGTCTGTGCTGTCTTTACCACCCTCCAGGCAATAAGAACTGCTATAGAGAACGTAGTGTTCCCTAGGTGGTACTATGATAACCTTCGTGTATGCTCATAGAGAAATATCATAAATGGAGGCACACTCAAACACAGTGATAAAATGTGTGAATTTACTAATGCAAATTACATGAACACACACACACAATCACAAGTAATACATGAATATGGAAATATGGATAATAAGTCTGGAGATCGTCAGCCTCTTCTTCCACGACCTCCAACACTCCTTCAACTGGGCAGGAAGACAGGAGTCTCACACTCTCACAGGAGGGCCTCTTCACCACGTCGGCGCCTCTTCTTCACTGTCCTGCCATCCATACACAATGTCCCCTCTGACAGTCCTGGACACAAGCTGCCTTGCAGCCTATTCTACGATTAAAGTATTAAAGTCCTGCTGCCACATACATAAGTGACTATTGTGGCCTAACTAGCCTACTCACACAAGGGGTAATGGGAGGGAAAATGATCTACCTTACTTTCCTGGCTCACGACGCCTGTCCCTCGATGGTGTGAGGTTCCCACGCTTCCTTGGGTCGATCCTTGACGATCCAGGGCGTTCCACAGGTCCTCAGGTGTCGTGGAGCCTTCGCGTCGTCGCCGTTCCAATCCCTGAGATTCAGCTGCCCCAATCCTGGTTCATCGATGGGCGCTGAGCTAATCACTATTTTTCCCACACTCGCCCCTTCCACAAGGCGTTGCCCCTTGTCCTAGGCACGGTGTCGTCCTTCCAAGACCCTCAGTGGATTTGACCCGGTCACAGCTAGGCCTGCCCGCCGCACTTTCCAGACCTCACGTCCAGCGGCGCTGCCCCAGTGTCGTCGCCGACTATTTTCCAAGTTTGGCACTTCTTTGCTCAATGAACTTGGTTCCTTTTTTGCTTCCCAGAAGCGCAGGGTCTCCAATAACTTATGGTGGGCTGCGATGGCTAGCGTAATCCACTGAATAAGGCGTGTAGAGCCTCTAATCCTTGAGAGCAGACCGAGGCGCGTCTTGTCGCTTCCAAGGTCGGATCAACTCTGACGTTGGCGGCGCCCGGGGCACTCGGTGACGTCATAGCGGGCCCTGATTGGTCGCCCGCGACCTAAGTCGGCCAATCCGCGATCGGCTAATGTCCCTTCCAATCGGTCATATCTGCAGTAGGGGATACTGTTTCATTTTATATCAGGGCACCAATTTCTCCTTATTTACAACTTATAATGTAACTTCCTTCCTTTAACTGGCAGCCGATCTGGTCGCCACCTATATCATTGGACTCCCTGAACCTCAGAGAATCAGTAGGGAGAGCTGATATGACTCTTTAAGCCGACAAACGAAAGAAATAGGAGAGGGCACCGTAACATACCCCTCCCCTTAAAATAAGAGTCATATCGGAAGAGCAGCACTCAAGAGGGCAACCTATACTCTTGCTCCCTCTGTTCCTGAAGTGTCACTCCTCCAGTTGGTGACGTGGCTCATACCACCTTGCCAGTCACTTGCCTCATTGTATCTCCACCTCGCATAGGACTGGGTGTGATGGGTGTTCCCTGAACACCTACAAGAAATCCTCTCTCCGTGGCTACGAGTGTACTCCCATGGCTCGTTACCACTGTAAGATTCAGTGCATGCAGCCCCTCCACCGCGTCGTGCACTCCGAGATAGTCTTCCATTTCCACTGCGTCCTACAGGTACTCCATGTTTCCTCTCACGATCTCCTCTTCGCCAATCTTCTCTCTTCTCGGTTCCTCTTCTCCCATAGGTGCGTTGTCTCCTCACAGTGGCACTTGTAATCTGTACTCCATCCAGCAGCTTCCTCTCTTCCACACTAGGCTTTTGCGATGGCCCAATGCCCCTCTGGTTAGGCTGGCGCCTATCCTGGGTGTACCTATTCCCTGCTTTCTTCGTATTGCCTTTCCTATATCACTCGCTCCTTCGTTCCCGACGAACATCTTCACTCCTCCATGAGATTCTCTTCCCTGCAGACGTCTTCTGCGGTTCGTGATTGGGCTCATCCACCTCCCTGTGGCTCACCTCACCACGGTGCTTCATCTTGCACCTACCACTATTCATCTGGCCGGCATAGGGCGCACTGCGTCGTGGCTCCTCCACTCTGCCCCTCACCGCCGTTCGCTCATCCACTGAGCTTACTTTATTCACGTTTCTGTATGGAGGGAGTGCGGTCTGCAGCCTCTTCACCGCCCCAGGCGTTTGTACAGCTGCTCCTCGCCACTCCTCCACACGCATCATCAGGCTTAGTCGGAGGTCCCCGTCGGGGTTTTCCACAACCTCCGACGACCTCTCTGCACTCTCGCCCTCGTTGTCGTCGTCTCTGGCGACGTTTCCCCTGGCTAAGTTGGCTTCCTCACTACCATCTGGAACGACCGATACCTCACCCGGCAGGGTTGTACCGCTGTTTGCAACATAGGCACTCCTGGCCCAATCGGGTTGTATCCTGCCTCCTCCGAGGTCATTACCCAGCACCATCTGTACGTGTTCTAGGGGTAATTTAGGGGCTACAGCTACTATAGCTTTCTCGACTCCGCAGTCGGCAATCAGCTGTACTTCGTGAAGTGGCAACCTGTATTCCTCCCCCACACTGCGTATCCTCACCACTCCCACAGGTGAATCATTAAATTCCTTGGGGAGAATACTCCTGGTCACCATACTTATGTCAGCACCCGTATCTCAAAGAACGGCAACCTCCACTGGTTCTGACTTTCCAAACTTCACGTTGGCCCCGAAAACGAAGGGATGTTCACCCAACTTCATTTCCCAACCATTCACGTTACCTGGTTGATACCTGGTTGATGGGGTTCTGGGAGTTCGTCTACTCCCCAAGCCCGGCCCGAGGCCAGGCTCGACTTGTGAGAGTTTGGTCCACCAGGCTGTTGCTTGGAGCGGCCCGCAGGCCCACATACCCACCACAGCCCGGTTGGTCCGGCACTCCTTGGAGGAATAAATCTAGTTTCCTCTTGAAAATGTCCACGGTTGTTCCGGCAATATTTCTTATGCTTGCTGGGAGGACGTTGAACAACCGCGGACCTCTGATGTTTATACAGTGTTCTCTGATTGTGCCTATGGCACCTCTGCTCTTCATTGGTTCTATTCTACATTTTCTTCCATGTCGTTCACTCCAGTACGTTGTTATTTTACTGTGTAGATTTGGTACTTGGCCCTCCAGTATCTTCCAGGTGTATATTATTTGATATCTCTCTCGTCTTCTTTCTAGTGAGTACATTTGGAGGGCTTTGAGACGATCCCAATAATTTAGGTGCTTTATTGCGTCTATGCGTGCCGTATATGTTCTCTGTATTCCCTCTATTTCAGCAATCTCTCCTGCTTTGAAGGGGGAAGTGAGTACTGAACAGTACTCAAGACGGGACAACACAAGTGCCTTGAAGAGTACAACCATTGTGATGGGATCCCTGGATTTGAAAGTTCTCGTAATCCATCCTATCATTTTTCTGGCTGTCGCAATATTTGCTTGGTTATGCTCCTTAAACGTTAGGTCGTCAGACATTATTATTCCCAAATCCTTTACATGCTGTTTTCCTACTATGGGTACATTTGATTGTGTTTTGTACTCTGTATTATGTTTAAGGTCCTCATTTTTACCGTACCTGAGTACCTGGAATTTATCACTGTTAAACATCATGTTATTTTCTGATGCCCAGTCGAAAACTTTATTAATATCAGCTTGAAGGTTTTCAATGTCCTCAGCCGAGGTAATTTTCATACTGATTTTTGTGTCATCTGCAAAGGATGATACGAAGCTGTGACTTGTATTTTTGTCTATATCTGATATGAGAATAAGGAAAAGCAGTGGTGCAAGGACTGTACCCTGAGGTACAGAGCTTTTCACTGCACTTGGACTAGATTTTATATGGTTGACAGTTACTCGCTGAGTCCTGTTTGACAGAAAACTGAGTATCCAGCGTCCTACTTTACCGGTTATTCCCATTGACTTCATTTCGTGTGCTATCACGCCATGGTCACATTTATCGAAGGCCTTTGCGAAGTCCGTGTATATCACATCAGCATTCTGTTTCTCTTCTAATGCCTCAGTGACTTTGTCGTAGTGCTCAAGTAGCTGTGAGAGGCACGATCTTCCCGCTCGAAATCCATGTGGACGTTGGGTCCACTATAATATGGAGTGTGAACAAACACTCTCTCCTCTCCCAACATTAGTCCTATATTCCTTTGGTGCCCCTCACACTCGCGGGCATAGTGTCCTCTCACACCACAGTTGTAGCATCGGCCACCTCCCCTGGGCGGCCACTCGCTAGTCACTCTGGCGGTACCACTTGCAGACGTCCCCTGGGTCCTCCTTAGACTCCCTGTCGTCGTATCCGGGACTGCAGCACTTGCTCCCGAGCTAGGTCCACTGCTCACAGCTTGGGGCTTCCTCCCCGCGTCTCTTGAGCTCTTGAACTGCGTTACTTCATCGGGCACACTACACTGGGGAGAGTCCCCACTCGTCCTCGCTCCTCCTGAACTCCTAAGGTTCCCTCCCGACCTGGGGTAAGGAGAGTGTCTGGGTGGCCCCTCCCTCCTGAGATGTGGTGCCTCCTCCAGCATGTCGGCTCGGTCCGCTGCAGCCTTCAGGTCCTTAATACCTGCTTCTCTCACCCTTACTCGCAACTCAGGATGGAGCACCGACATGAACTTCTCCATCACTATCAGTAGTTTGATATCATCCACCGACTCCGCTTCCTCCGCCTTCAACCATCGTAGGAATTTCCGTTCCATATCCCTGGCGGTCTCGGCGTAAGTCTTTCCCGACGCTCTTGTACACTCTCTGAACCGCTTCCGGTACCTCTCCGGAGTCAGCCGGAATGAGTGGAGAACCGCATTCTTAATCGCGTCATAACTAGTACACTCCTCTAGGTCCAGCATGTTATAGGCTTCCCGGGCCTCACCAATCAACCTGCCCTGGACCAGAGCAGCCCAATCATCTTCCGGCCACTCCTTCAGAGTTGCTATCCGTTCAAAGTGTTCGAAGAACGCCTCAGCTTCTTGTGGTTCGAACGTAGGTAAGTCACGTTCCCTTACCTTGAGGTCATCCCGCCGTGCAGGTAGTGAGGGCAGACCCCGTTCAACGCGACGCAATTCGACTTCTTTCTTTGCCTTTATCTCCTCCAGTCGCAGTTGTCTCTCTCCTTCTTCTCGCTGCAGCCGAGCTTCTCGCTCCTCTCGCAGCAGCTCAGCCGCACGTTCCTCTCGCTGCAGCTCAGCCGCACGTTCCTCTCGCTGCATTTGCGCTTCTCTCTCCTCTCGTCGCAGCTGGGCTTCCAGTTGCATCTTCATTATTTCCAGTTGCAGGCTCCTCTTACTACAGCTGGACCTTCCACTGCTCCCATGTTCACTGTGAATTCTCTCCACACTGGTAGGCGCTTGGGGTGGCCCTAGTCGGGACGGTTCACCTTGCGACGGCTCTCCTCGGGACGGCTCCTCTTGAGATGGCTCCTCTCCCGTCGCTTCCTCTCGAGCTGTGAGCTGTGCCATGATCTCTATCCTTCGCTCCGCTACCTTAGTCGTCCTCAACCTGATCCCAAAGTGGTTTGCCACTTGTTGGAGCTGGGCCTTGGTACACTCTTCCAAAATTCTCTCGTCCCTTGTGTCAATAAATTTCTTTACTTTGTCTTCCTCCATCTCTATATCATTGAGCATACACGACAGCACAGACAAGTTAGTAGGCACTAATTTCACCGTTTCAGTCCCTTAGCCGGTTGAGTAACAGTACTACTGAATTCACTGGCCACGCTGTATTAGTACCCTGGCAACACTTGTCTTGAAATTTGGGCCACACTGTAGCTTGATCCACGCTTCCTGGCGAAGTTCCCAGTTCTTGGCTACTGGGGTTCGAATCCTGGCAAGGTCGCCAGTTCTCTGTCACGTGGGGGTGGGTGGTGGTCCGGGGCTCTGCTAGCACTCAGCGGCTAGGGGCTCAAAATGCCCAAAAACTCAGCCCCTCCGACTCCCTGGATTCACTATAGTCTCCTTGGTAACACAAGAGAGGACCAACAATGCCCACCTCCGCAGGTCTTTGCTTCCACCACAAAAGGGGGTGCCACTGATTCACCCTGGAAGCCCTTCAGTCAAACACGGGGAAACTGCTGTTAACAGTTCCGGCCTAGACCCGTGGGGGAGTGAAGGAAGACTCAGGCTTACCTTATAACCGTAACCTCCATGAGTCTTGCCTGCCAGACAAAAGGTTGCAGGAACTCCTTTCCCGCCTGTCTTCTCTATCTTCTTCTTAGCAAGGTCGCCAGCTGGGTTATTATATCTGCGCCCCAGCAATGCAGTTCAGTGGGTGTATTATATATTGTTTGTAGCCAGAAGGTTGCTACTCCCATGGATCTGCTACTAGACTGTCAGCCCAGGGTACTCTCCCAGGAAGGTCTGTGTGGCTTTACCTCTCTGTAGCCACTACGTTAATAGTTTCCACCATTCAGGCACCGATACTGATCGGATGGCTAAGGGTACACTTTTATGTAAGTCTGTGCTGTCTTTACCACCCTCCAGGCAATAAGAACTGCTATAGAGAACGTAGTGTTCCCTAGGTGGTACTATGATAACCTTCGTGTATGCTCATAGAGAAATATCATAAATGGAGGCACACTCAAACACAGTGATAAAATGTGTGAATTTACTGATGCAAATTACATGAACATACACACACAATCACAAGTAATACATGAATATGGAAATATGGATAATAAGTCTGGAGATCGTCAGCCTCTTCTTCCACGACCTCCAACACTCCTTCAACTGGGCAGGAAGACAGGAGTCTCACACTCTAACAGGAGGGCCTCTTCACCACGTCGGCACCTCTTCTTCACTGTCCTGCCATCCATACACAATGTCCCCTCTGACAGTCCTGGACACAAGCTGCCTTGCAGCCTATTCTACGATTAAAGTATTAAAGTCCTGCTGCCACATACATAAGTGACTATTGTGGCCTAACTAGCCTACTCACACAAGGGGTAATGGGAGGGAAAATGATCTACCTTACTTTCCTGGCTCACGACACCTGTCCCTCGATGGTGTGAGGTTCCCACGCTTCCTTGGGTCGATCCTTGACAATCCAGGGCGTTCCACAGGTCCTCAGGTGTCGTGGAGCCTTCGCGTCGTCGCCGTTCCAATCCCTGAGATTCAGCTGCCCCAATCCTGGTTCATCGATGGGCGCTGAGCTAATCACTATTTTTCCCACACTCGCCCCTTCCACAAGGCGTTGCCCCTTGTCCTAGGCACGGTGTCGTCTTTCCAAGACCCTCAGTGGATGTGACCCGGTCACAGCTAGTCCTGCCCGCCGCACCTTCCAGACCTCACGTCCAGCGGCGCCGCCCCAGCGTCGTCGCCGACTATTTTCCAAGTTTGGCACTTCTCTGCTCAATGAACTTGGTTCCTTTTTTGCTTCCCAGAAGCGCAGGGTCTCCAATAACTTATGGTGGGCTGCGATGGCTAGCGTAATCCACTGAATAAGGCTTGTTGAGCCTCTAATCCTTGAGAGCAGACTAAGGCGTGTCCTGTCGCTTCCAAGGTCGGATCAACTCTGACGTTGGCACCGCCCGGGGCACTCGGTGACGTCATGGCGGGCCCTGATTGGTCGCCCGCGTCCTAAGTCGGCCAATCCGCGATCGGCTAATGTCCCTTCCAAAAGGTCATATCTGCAGTAGGGGATACTGTTTCATTTTATATCAGGGCGCCAATTTCTCCTTATTTACAACTTATAATGTAACTTCCCTCCTTTAACTGGCAGCCGGTCTGGTCGCCACCTATATCATTGGACTCCCTGAACCTCAGAGAATCAGTAGGGAGAGCTGATATGACTCTTTAAGCCGACAAACGAAAGAAATAGGAGAGGGCACCGTAACAACAGGCACCCGGAACAAGTGATGAATTTACTGTGTGTTGTATATCTTTCATGATACTTTAAAGTGAACGTATAGTGATAAATAATATATAATATTATGCCAGTATTTGGAAGTTAGGCTATGTGCCCAGAAACTATTTATGTACCATGTATTGATGTCTGATTTATATACACTATATATGTCTATGTTCATGCAGTGATTAATCATTCGTGAGTACAGTGAATTATTGAGTTATCGCCCACGAGAGAAAGTACTGAAAACTCCAGTGTTGAATACTTCATAATATATCTTTGAATGAAGGGCAGTTAAAACCATTACAGTGAGTCATTGTTGCATTGATTGTAGAAACGACTGTTTGAGCCCGAGTATAGTGTAACTAAGTAATACATGCTATTGTTGCCAATCTCGAGTGTGCGAGTTTCTAGTAACATTGGAGAACTTAAAGAAACAGCGCGCGTGAATCTAGAAAACAAGCAATAAACTTTCGCGCGGAGCCAGGCAATCAGCTGTTCTTGACATTGACGAGAGGGGGAGGTGTTGCCACTTAGTGAGTGCATAATATTCGTGGGAACTACCGGCCACAGCCAGGATCAGCTGATTTATTTATTGATTGACCTTGTGACATCTTTCATGCATTTTTAAGTAAAATACAAAATTGCTTTTGTGTTTATATCATCCCCTCCATTGATCTTGTGGCTACATTATACTGGAAAGCAAAGAGTGATAAGAGTAAGTACCTGCCGGATTCCTGATCTTTTGAGTGTGACCTTGCCAAGGCTACCACTAATTCCACCAGTCCACTGAGGTGTTACTGGACACCGAGAACACCAGTTGGCGACCTTGTGGTAAATAGTAAAGCCCTATTGTTGGGGGCGGGCCACACAACAGTAAAGTAAACAAGAAGTGTGTTCCCACTCCTTCTCAATCAGAAGGCCGGTTGGGATTGACTGGGAGACTCTCCTGGCGTGCAGTGGCGCCGAGAGGATTGGAGTGAAGACCCGCAGGGCTACGGTGAGTGACCTTGAGATAACTGGTGGTCACCCCAGAGTAAGAATAGAGTACAAACCCCCAACATTGGCGACCTTGCCAGGATTTCGATCGAAGTAAAGGGTGCAGTGGTGGTACTTGGCAGTGGTGTTAGAGATCAGGTGCAGGTTATCACTCATAGCACAAGATGGAGGATGATAAAGTAGCAAGGTTTATTGACTCTAGAGATGAACAGGTGCTGGAAGAGTGCACCAAGGCACAGTTACAGGCTATAGCGGATCATTTTGGAATAAAGGTGAGATCTGCCAGAGTGGCAGAAAGAAGACTAGAGATAATAGCACAGCTCAGGGGCACGAGACGAAGCTTTGGGGGAGGAACGGCCCCAAACACCTGCCAGTGTGGGTGAACACCTGAGCATTGGTGGAAGCAGCAGGGGATCCAGCGGCAGCAGGCACAGCGTTAAGCTGGAAATAATGAAGTTGCAGCAGGAAGCACAGCAGCGCAGAGAAGAGCGAGAAGCACAGCAGCGCAAAGAAGAGCGAGAAGCAGAAGCACAGCAGCGCAGAGAAGAGCGAGAAGCACAGCAGCGCAAAGAAGAGCGAGAAGCAGAAGCACAGTTGAAGCGTGAGGAGCGAGAAGCACAGATGAAGCGTAAGGAGCGAGAAGCACAGCTATGCCGGGAAGAACAAGAGAGAGAAGCACAGCTACGCCGGGAAGAACAAGAGCGAGAAGCACAGCTACGCGGGGAAGAACACGAGCGAGAGGTTAGGCTGAGACAACTGGAAATAGAATCCAACAAGGAGGTAGAGCTGAAGCGAGCTGAACTAGGACTAGGTGCACCTGCTCCGCCGCAACAGGAAGACCGACGAGTGAGGGAACGAGACCTGCCGGTCTATGTGCCTAGTGAAGCCGAAAGTTTCTTCGACCACTTTGAGAGAGTTGCTGCTCTGAAGAGGTGGCCGAGGGCGGAGTGGGCGGAGCTGGTTCAAGGGAGGCTCACGGGTGAAGCTCGTGAAGCCTACACTATGCTCGACTTCCAAGAATGCACCAACTACGATGCGGTAAAAAGAGCTGTGCTCCATTCCTTCAAGCTCACGCCGAAGCGTTACAGAAAGGGGTTTAGGGAATGTACCCGTTCACCAGGAAAGTCTCATGCGGAGACGGCGAGGCTCATGGAAAGAAAGTTCCTAAATTTAAGTGGTTGGACTCTGAAGGAGCGAGGTCGGTCGAAGAGGTCAAGGAACTAATAATCATGGAAAAGTTTATGTCCGTGCTCTCTCCTGAGATCAGGGTGAGGGTAAAGGAGGCGGACATAAAGGATCTAAGGGCCGCAGCCGACCGAGCCGACATGTTAGAGGAAGCACTACGCCCAAGCCGAGAGGGACAGCACCGATCACCCGTGTACTCCGGAAGCAGTAGGAATTATAGGAGGACGGATGGATGGAGGACAGAAGCGAGTTCTCCCAAGTCCCACCGCTCGAGATGGGACGACAGAGGAACAAAAGGTGCTGTAGAGCCGACAGAGAAGAACCAAGCTGAGAGCTCGGGAGCTGTTACTGCCACGAAGGAAACGACAAGTGGGGCGAGAAAGACACAGGGAGCGACGGCCTCTGAAGGCAGTGCTAAGGCGAGCGGTGGCGGATGGTCTCCGCCGAGGGTCCGCTGCTACAACTGCGGAATAATCGGACACGTCGCGCGGGAATGCAGACGCCCTAAGCAGCGGGGACACGTTGCTTTAGTGATGTTCGAGGACCAGAGGGCCGAGAGAGTGCGGGATGACCCCGTGCTGGATGGGGAGAAGAAAGTTCACCCATTCGTGTGTCAAGGAACCGTAAGGATGGGGGACGCAGACCCCATCCCAGTGAAGATGCTAAGAGACACTGGGGCTGATTTTACCCTGGTGAGTGAAACCCTGTTCCCCGAGGGTTACAAGAGTACCAGTGTGGGGGTGGTAAGTGTGACCACTGTGGGAGGCCCAGTGAGGATGCCCCTACACCAGGTAACTTTGGATTCCGATTATGGCTGCCAGACCTTAGTGGTGGGAGTCTGTACATCAATGCCCAAGATGGAGGCGCAGGTCATCTTGGGAAACGACGCGTGTGGAGGATATGTCCTTCCAAATCTCGTGAAAGGCGAAGAGTGCCTAGAACAATACAAGGAGACAGGCGGAGAGTTAGACGCCTGTGAGGGCGAGAAGGGAATTGCACCGGTGGCGATCCCAGTTTGTGCTGTGATGCCGAGACAGCGCGAAGAACCAGGAGGTTGTGGATCTGATAGGGCTGAGGAGACGTCCGACAGCCTGGGAATAGATCACCTCTGCGTAGGACCCGGAGAACGAGCGGAGGGCGAAGGTAGCCCAAAGGGTGAGTTCCAGGTGACCCTCACCAGTTCTCTAGGGGTAGACCGCACTCGTCTCGGAGAGTTGCAGCAGGAGGAGTTCCCCGAATTGGTTAGTGAGGCCGAAGGAGGACGTGTGGGTCCTGAGAAGGCTTACTTTCCATTTATCAATATTATATATGCCATGCTATCCATGCTGAGGGAACGATGGACACCAGGAGCGACCGTGGGAACGGTGAATGAATATGTCCAGAAGTTCAAAGAACGTCTCACTCGAGCGAAAGAACTAGCTGGGAAACACCTGAAAGAGGCGCAGCGTAAGATGTCGAAGTGGTACGACAAAAGAGCGACGCAGAGGGATTTCCAGGTCGGATCCCAAGTGATGGTTTTGCTTCCAGGTAAAGGTAGGGTGACCGAGTCGCGGTTTGAGGGACCATACCAAGTGCTGCGACGGTTGGGTCCAGTGTCGTACGAGATTGGGAAACCGGACAGATCCCGAAAGAAACAGGTGTGTCACGTAGACCGCCTGAGACCTTTCTTCACTGTGGAAGGAAAAGCCGCCAGGCAGGACGGAACGGTGAACCGAGAACCCCAGCAGAAGACGGTTCTGTGCGTACAGGGGGACCGAGAACTCCCGGAGGAGGAAGGAAAGTGGTCCGGGGCGGACGGCACCCGTCTCACCAACACTGAGAGTCTGACCAAGATCAAGGTCAAGCACACCAAAGGGAAGGACAACGTAGTAGCGGATGCCCTATCCCGCATACACGAACCAGACATGACTCTTATTTTAAGGGGAGGGGTATGTGACGGTGTTCCCCCCTTATATTTCTCCCACGCCTGCAGTAAGAGTCATGTCTACTTTTCCCAAGCGTTCTCTACGTAGCAGGCATCAATTTGATACATGGGAGAGAGTGGAGTGTTCTCGGAGAGCCGAGAAATTTGTGAAACAATAATATTTTGGCCTGTGGTTTAGGCCCTTTAGGAAGCCAAGATGGCGCTGGCTCTCCTGTTTCCCCGCCAAAACGGTGTGACGTCAGTGGCACCGGATTGGTCACCGACAGCAATGTGGCACCGGGAGCCAATGAGAACTTCCCGTGGCGAAAGTGACGTCACGAAGGAAAGGGGACCGGGCAGTGCGCCGCGCTGGCGCCAGCAGTCAGACACGACACATCAAGGTGGTTGGATGTGCGACGATTGGTCCTGTCAGTTTGACAGTTGTTTCCCGCTCCCGTGGATTTACGCGTCACCTGAAGTCTGCCAGTACTCTGTGAGGTCTTCCCTAGTTCATGTGATGAACCAGAGAGGGAATCGACGGTTATTGAGCACCAAGTGCTCCAGTCAGGTACTGTGCAAGAAGAAGTGAAGACTGTGCAGTGACGTAGGCGACGTCTGAAGCAGTTCACCCAGTCGTCACGGCGTAGTGGCTGACAGAGCCACTGGGTAGCAGAGGAAGGAGAGGACTATTTGGGGATTCCGGACGACTGCACCTGAGACGTAGGCGGCAGCCGTTGCTGGGAGAAGACGACGGCCAGGAGACCGACTCCAACCCTACCAGAAGTCGAGAAGGAGCACGGACCTGCAGGGAAGAAGGCACGGAGACGACGCGCTAAACGGTGGGACGACGAGTGATTCCGGTAGGACACGACGACGTGTGTGTGGAGGCGTTCCCGACACGAGGACCAGGAGCTACAACTCAACTCTCATCGGAGGATAGGTTGAAGTAGGTGTTTCTAGTTTCCCTCCCCATTCCCCTTTAGTTAGCTATATTATTCGGCTATATTATCTAGCCTGAGGATTTTATATGTCGTGAGCAAGTCTCACTCATGTCACAATAAAGCACCAGTGTGCAGGATAGTACTATCAAGAGTACTTATAATTGTCATGTTTATTATTGGTGTGTACAGGCACCCGGAACAAGTGATGAATTTACTGTGTGTTGTATATCTTTCATGATACTTTAAAGTGAACGTATAGTGATAAATAATATATAATATTATGCCAGTATTTGGAAGATAGGCGATGTGCCCAGAAACTATTTATGTACCATGTATTGATGTCTGATTTATATACACTATATATGTCTATGTTCATGCAGTGATTAATCATTCGTGAGTACAGTGAATTATTGAGTTATCGCCCACGAGAGAAAGTACTGAAAACTCCAGTGTTGAATACTTCATAATATATCTTTGAATGAAGGGCAGTTAAAACCATTACAGTGAGTCATTGTTGCATTGATTGTAGAAACGACTGTTTGAGCCCGAGTATAGTGTAACTAAGTAATACATGCTATTGTTGCCAATCTCGAGTGTGCGAGTTTCTAGTAACATTGGAGAACTTAAAGAAACAGCGCGCGTGAATCTAGAAAACAAGCAATAAACTTTCGCGCGGAGCCAGGCAATCAGCTGTTCTTGACATTGACGAGAGGGGGAGGTGTTGCCACTTAGTGAGTGCATAATATTCGTGGGAACTACCGGCCACAGCCAGGATCAGCTGATTTATTTATTGATTGACCTTGTGACATCTTTCATGCATTTTTAAGTAAAATACAAAATTGCTTTTGTGTTTATATCATCCCCTCCATTGATCTTGTGGCTACATTATACTGGAAAGCAAAGAGTGATAAGAGTAAGTACCTGCCGGATTCCTGATCTTTTGAGTGTGACCTTGCCAAGGCTACCACTAATTCCACCAGTCCACTGAGGTGTTACTGGACACCGAGAACACCAGTTGGCGACCTTGTGGTAAATAGTAAAGCCCTATTGTTGGGGGCGGGCCACACAACAGTTAAGTAAACAAGAAGTGTGTTCCCACTCCTTCTCAATCAGAAGGCCGGTTGGGATTGACTGGGAGACTCTCCTGGCGTGCAGTGGCGCCGAGAGGATTGGAGTGAAGACCCGCAGGGCTACGGTGAGTGACCTTGAGATAACTGGTGGTCACCCCAGAGTAAGAATAGAGTACAAACCCCCAACATTGGCGACCTTGCCAGGATTTCGATCGAAGTAAAGGGTGCAGTGGTGGTACTTGGCAGTGGTGTTAGAGATCAGGTGCAGGTTATCACTCATAGCACAAGATGGAGGATGATAAAGTAGCAAGGTTTATTGACTCTAGAGATGAACAGGTGCTGGAAGAGTGCACCAAGGCACAGTTACAGGCTATAGCGGATCATTTTGGAATAAAGGTGAGATCTGCCAGAGTGGCAGAAAGAAGACTAGAGATAATAGCACAGCTCAGGGGCACGAGACGAAGCTTTGGGGGAGGAACGGCCCCAAACACCTGCCAGTGTGGGTGAACACCTGAGCATTGGTGGAAGCAGCAGGGGATCCAGCGGCAGCAGGCACAGCGTTAAGCTGGAAATAATGAAGTTGCAGCAGGAAGCACAGCAGCGCAGAGAAGAGCGAGAAGCACAGCAGCGCAAAGAAGAGCGAGAAGCAGAAGCACAGCAGCGCAGAGAAGAGCGAGAAGCACAGCAGCGCAAAGAAGAGCGAGAAGCAGAAGCACAGTTGAAGCGTGAGGAGCGAGAAGCACAGATGAAGCGTGAGGAGCGAGAAGCACAGCTATGCCGGGAAGAACAAGAGAGAGAAGCACAGCTACGCCGGGAAGAACAAGAGCGAGAAGCACAGCTACGCGGGGAAGAACACGAGCGAGAGGTTAGGCTGAGACAACTGGAAATAGAATCCAACAAGGAGGTAGAGCTGAAGCGAGCTGAACTAGGACTAGGTGCACCTGCTCCGCCGCAACAGGAAGACCGACGAGTGAGGGAACGAGACCTGCCGGTCTATGTGCCTAGTGAAGCCGAAAGTTTCTTCGACCACTTTGAGAGAGTTGCTGCTCTGAAGAGGTGGCCGAGGGCGGAGTGGGCGGAGCTGGTTCAAGGGAGGCTCACGGGTGAAGCTCGTGAAGCCTACACTATGCTCGACTTCCAAGAATGCACCAACTACGATGCGGTAAAAAGAGCTGTGCTCCATTCCTTCAAGCTCACGCCGGAGCGTTACAGAAAGGGGTTTAGGGAATGTACCCGTTCACCAGGAAAGTCTCATGCGGAGACGGCGAGGCTCATGGAAAGAAAGTTCCTAAATTTAAGTGGTTGGACTCTGAAGGAGCGAGGTCGGTCGAAGAGGTCAAGGAACTAATAATCATGGAAAAGTTTATGTCCGTGCTCTCTCCTGAGATCAGGGTGAGGGTAAAGGAGGCGGACATAAAGGATCTAAGGGCCGCAGCCGACCGAGCCGACATGTTAGAGGAAGCACTACGCCCAAGCCGAGAGGGACAGCACCGATCACCCGTGTACTCCGGAAGCAGTAGGAATTATAGGAGGACGGATGGATGGAGGACAGAAGCGAGTTCTCCCAAGTCCCACCGCTCGAGATGGGACGACAGAGGAACAAAAGGTGCTGTAGAGCCGACAGAGAAGAACCAAGCTGAGAGCTCGGGAGCTGTTACTGCCACGAAGGAAACGACAAGTGGGGCGAGAAAGACACAGGGAGCGACGGCCTCTGAAGGCAGTGCTAAGGCGAGCGGTGGCGGATGGTCTCCGCCGAGGGTCCGCTGCTTCAACTGCGGAATAATCGGACACGTCGCGCGGGAATGCAGACGCCCTAAGCAGCGGGGACACGTTGCTTTAGTGATGTTCGAGGACCAGAGGGCCGAGAGAGTGCGGGATGACCCCGTGCTGGATGGGGAGAAGAAAGTTCACCCATTCGTGTGTCAAGGAACCGTAAGGATGGGGGACGCAGACCCCATCCCAGTGAAGATGCTAAGAGACACTGGGGCTGATTTTACCCTGGTGAGTGAAACCCTGTTCCCCGAGGGTTACAAGAGTACCAGTGTGGGGGTGGCAAGTGTGACCACTGTGGGAGGCCCAGTGAGGATGCCCCTACACCAGGTAACTTTGGATTCCGATTATGGCTGCCAGACCTTAGTGGTGGGAGTCTGTACATCAATGCCCAAGATGGAGGCGCAGGTCATCTTGGGAAACGACGCGTGTGGAGGATATGTCCTTCCGAATCTCGTGAAAGGCGAAGAGTGCCTAGAACAATACAAGGAGACAGGCGGAGAGTTAGACGCCTGTGGGGGCGAGAAGGGAATCGCACCGGTGGCGATCCCAGTTTGTGCTGTGATGCCGAGACAGCGCGAAGAACCAGGAGGTTGTGGATCTGATAGGGCTGAGGAGACGTCCGACAGCCTGGGAATAGATCACCTCTGCGTAGGACCCGGAGAACGAGCGGAGGGCGAAGGTAGCCCAAAGGGTGAGTTACAGGTGACCCTCACCAGTTCTCTAGGGGTAGACCGCACTCGTCTCGGAGAGTTGCAGCAGGAGGAGTTCCCCGAATTGGTTAATGAGGCCGAAGGAGGACGTGTGGGTCCTGAGAAGGCTTACTTTCCATTTATCAATATTATATATGCCATGCTATCCATGCTGAGGGAACGATGGACACCAGGAGCGACCGTGGGAACGGTGAATGAATATGTCCAGAAGTTCAAAGAACGTCTCACTCGAGCGAAGGAACTAGCTGGGAAACACCTGAAAGAGGCGCAGCGTAAGATGTCGAAGTGGTACAACAAAAGAGCGACGCAGAGGGATTTCCAGGTCGGATCCCAAGTGATGGTTTTGCTTCCAGGTAAAGGTAGGGTGACCGAGTCGCGGCTCGAGGGACCATACCAAGTGCTGCGACGGTTGGGTCCAGTGTCGTACGAGATTGGGAAACCGGACAGATCCCGAAAGAAACAGGTGTGTCACGTAGACCGCCTGAGACCTTTCTTCACTGTGGAAGGAAAAGCCGCCAGGCAGGACGGAACGGTGAACCGAGAACCCCAGCAGAAGACGGTTCTGTGCGTACAGGGGGACCGAGAACTCCCGGAGGAGGAAGGAAAGTGGTCCGGGGCGGACGGCACCCGTCTCAACAACACTGAGAGTCTGACCAAGATCAAGGTCAAGCACACCAAAGGGAAGGACAACGTAGTAGCGGATGCCCTATCCCGCATACACGAACCAGACATGACTCTTATTTTAAGGGGAGGGGTATGTGACGGTGTTCCCCCCCTTATATTTCTCCCACGCCTGCAGTAAGAGTCATGTCTACTTTTCCCAAGCGTTCTCTATGTAGCAGGCATCAATTTGATACATGGGAGAGAGTGGAGTGTTCTCGGAGAGCCGAGAAATTTGTGAAACAGTAATATTTTGGCCTGTGGTTTGGCCCTTTAGGAAGCCAAGATGGCGCTGGCTCTCCTGTTTCCCCGCCAAAACGGTGTGACGTCAGTGGCACCGGATTGGTCACAGACAGCAATGTGGCACCGGGAGCCAATGAGAACTTCCCGTGGCGAAAGTGACGTCACGAAGGAAGGGGGTCCAGCCAGCGCGCCGCGCTGGCGCCAGCAGTCAGACACGACACGTCAAGGAGGTTGGACGTGCGACGATTGGTCCTGTCAGTTTGACAGTTGTTTCCCGCTCCCGTGGATTTACGCGTCACCTGAAGTCTGCCAGTACTCTGTGAGGTCTTCCCTAGTTCATGTGTTGAACCAGAGAGGGAATCGACGGTTATTGAGCAACAAGTGCTCCAGTCAGGTACTGTGCAAGAAGAAGTGAAGACTGTGCAGTGACGTAGGCGACGTCTGAAGCAGTTCACCCAGTCGTGATGGCGTAGTGGCTGACAGAGCCACTGGGTTTCAGAGGAAGGAGAGGACTATTTGGGGATTCCGGACGAGTGCACCTGAGACGTAGGCGGCAGCCGTTGCTGGGAGAAGACGACGGCCAGGAGACTCCAACCCTACCAGAAGTCGAGAAGGAGCACGGACCTGCAGGGAAGAAGGCACGGAGACGACGCGCTAAACGGTGGGACGACGAGTGGTTCCGGTAGGACACGACGACGTGTGTGTGGAGGCGTTCCCGACACGAGGACCAGGAGCTACAACTCAACTCTCATCGGAGGATAGGTTGAAGTAGGTGTTTCTAGTTTCCCTCCCCATTCCCCTTTAGTTAGCTATATTATTCGGCTATATTATCTAGCCTGAGGATTTTATATGTCGTGAGCAAGTCTCACCCATGTCACAATAAAGCGCCAGTGTGCAGGATAGTACTATCAAGAGTACTTATAATTGTCATGTTTATTATTGGTGTGTACAGGCACCCAGAACAAGTGATGAATTTACTGTGTGTTGTATATCTTTCATGATACTTTAAAGTGAACGTATAGTGATAAATAATATATAATATTATGCCAGTATTTGGAAGTTAGGCTATGTGCCCAGAAACTATTTATGTACCATGTATTGATGTCTGATTTATATACACTATATATGTCTATGTTCATGCAGTGATTAATCATTCGTGAGTACAGTGAATTATTGAGTTATCGCCCACGAGAGAAAGTACTGAAAACTCCAGTGTTGAATACTTCATAATATATCTTTGAATGAAGGGCAGTTAAAACCATTACAGTGAGTCATTGTCGCATTGATTGTAGAAACGACTGTTTGAGCCCGAGTATAGTGTAACTAAGTAATACGTGCTATTGTTGCCAATCTCGAGTGTGCGAGTTTCTAGTAACATTGGAGAACTTAAAGAAACAGCGCGCGTGAATCTAGAAAACAAGCAATAAACTTTCGCGCGGAGCCAGGCAATCAGCTGTTCTTGACATTGACGAGAGGGGGAGGTGTTGCCACTTAGTGAGTGCATAATATTCGTGGGAACTACCGGCCACAGCCAGGATCAGCTGATTTATTTATTGATTGACCTTGTGACATCTTTCATGCATTTTGAAGTAAAATACAAAATTACTTTTGTGTTTATATCATCCCCTCCATTGATCTTGTGGCTACATTATACTGGAAAGCAAAGAGTGATAAGAGTAAGTACCTGCCGGATTCCTGATCTTTTGAGTGTGACCTTGCCAAGGCTACCACTAATTCCACCAGTCCACTGAGGTGTTACTGCACACCGAGAACACCAGTTGGCGACCTTGTGGTAAATAGTAAAGCCCTATTGTTGGGGGCGGGCCACACAACAGTTAAGTAAACAAGAAGTGTGTTCCCACTCCTTCTCAATCAGAAGGCCGGTTGGGATTGACTGGGAGACTCTCCTGGCGTGCAGTGGCGCCGAGAGGATTGGAGTGAAGACCCGCAGGGCTACGGTGAGTGACCTTGAGATAACTGGTGGTCACCCCAGAGTAAGAATAGAGTACAACCCCCCAACACTACATAAATGATCTACCAGTTGGTATACAGAATTATATGAACATGTTTGCTGATGATGCTAAGATAATAGAAAGGATAAGAAACTTAGATGATTGTCATGCCCTTCAAGAAGGCCTGGACAAAATAAGTACATGGAGCGCCACTTGGCAAATGGAATTTAATGTTAATAAATGCCATGTTATGGAATGTGGAATAGGAGAACATAGACCCCACACAACCTATATATTATGTGAGAAATCTTTAAAGAATTCTGATAAAGAAAGAGTTCTAGGGGTGGTTCTAGATAGAAAACTATCACCTGAGGACCACATAAAGAATATTGTGCGAGGAGCCTATGCCATGCTTTCTAACTTCAGAATTGCTTTTAAATACATGGATGGCGATATACTAAAGAAATTGTTCACGACTTTTGTTAGACCAAAGCTAGAATATGCAGCAGTTGTGTGGTGCCCATATCTTAAGAAGCACATCAACAAACTGGAAAAGGTGCAAAGACATGCTACTAATTGGCTCCCAGAACTGAAGGGCAAGAGCTACGAGGAGAGGTTACAGGCTAAAACAAGAAGACAGAAGAAAAAGAGGTGATATGATCACTACATACAAAATAGTAACAGGAATTGATAAAATCGATAGGGAAGATTTCCTGAGACCTGGAACTTTAAGATCAAGAGCTCATAGATATAAACTAGCTAAACACAGATGCCGAAGAAATATAAGAAAATTCACTTTCGCAAACAGAATGGTAGACGGTTGGAACAAGTTAGGTGGGAAGGTGGTGGAGGCCAAGACCGTCAATAGTTTCAAAGCATTATATGACAGAGTGCTGGGAAGACGGGACACCACGAGCGTAGCTCTCATCCTGTAACTACACTTAGGTAATAACACACACACACACACACACACACACACACACACACACACACACACACACACACACACACACACACACACACACACACACACACACACAAACACATACAAACACACACACAGAGGCCTGAGCCTACTGGGCTGTCATATTTACATTTGAAACTGTGTATGGAGTCAGCCTCCACCACATAACTTCCTAGTGCATTCCATTTACTAACTACTCTGGCACTGAGAAAAATTTTCAGTGTCAGAGTAGTTAGTAAATGAAATGCACTAGGAAGTGATGTGGTGGAGGCTGACTCCATACACAGTTTCAAATGTAGATATGACAAAGCCCAGTAGGCGCAGGAATCTGTACATCAGTTGATTGACGGTTGAGAGGCGGGACCAAAGAGCCAGAGCTCAAACCCCGCAAACACAACTAGGTGAGTACACACTCATAGACGTACTCACCTAGTTGTGTTTGCGGGGGTTGAGCTCTGGCTGCTTGGTCCCGCATCTCAACCGTCAATCAACAAGTGTACAGATTCCTGAGCCAATTGGGCTCTATCATATCTACACTTGAAACTGTGTATGGAGTCAGCCTCCACCACATCACTTCCTAATGCATTCCATTTGTCAACCACTCTGACACTAAAAAAGTTCTTTCTAATATCTCTGTGACTCATTTGGGCACTCAGTTTCGACCTGTGTCCCCGTGTGCGTGTGCCCCTTGTGTTAAATAGCCTGTCTTTATCTACCCTATCAATTCCCTTCAGAATCTTGAATGTGGTGATCATGTCCCCTCTAACTCTTCTGTCTTCCAGCGAAGTGAGGTTTAATTCCCGTAGTCTCTCCTCGTAGCTCATACCTCTCAGCTCGGGTACTAGTCTGGTGGTAAACCTTTGAACCTTCTCCAGTTTAGTCTTATCCTTGACTAGATAGGGATTCCATGCTGGAGCTGCATACTACAGGATTGGCCTGAGATATGTGTTATACAAAGTTCTGAATGATTCTTTACACAAGTTTCTGAATGCCGTTTGTATGTTGGCCAGCCTGGCATATGCCGCTGATGTTATCCTCTTGATATGTGCTTTAGGAGATAGGTCTCGCGTGATATCAACCCCCAAGTCTTTTTCTTTCTCTGACTCCTGAATAATTTCCTCTCCCAGATGATACCTTGTATCTGGTCTTCTGCTCCCTACACCTATCTTCATTACATTACATTTGGTTAGGTTAACCTCTAACAACCATTTGTTCGACCATTCCTTCAGCTTGTCTAGGTCTTCTTCAAGCCTCAAACAGTCCTCTTCTGTCTTAATCCTTCTCATAATTTTGGCATCGTCCGCAAACATTGAGAGAAATGAATCTATACCCTCTAGGATATCATTTACATATATCAGAAACAGGATAGGACCGAGTACAGAGCTCTGTGGGACTCCACTGGTGACTTCACGCCAATCGGAGGTCTCTCCCCTCACCGTAACTCTCTGCTTCCTATTTCTTAGGTACTCCCTTATCCACTGGAGCACCTTGCCAGCTACACCTGCCTGTCTCTCCAGCTTATGTACCAGCCTCTTAAGCAGTACTGTGTCAAAGGCTTTCCGACAATCCAAGAAAATGCAGTCCGCCCAGCCCTTTCTTTCTTGCTTAATCTTTGTCACCAGGTCGTAGAATTCTATTAAGCCAGTAAGGCAAAATTTACCCTCCCTGAACCCATGTTGGCAATTTGTCACGAAGTCCCTTCTCTTTAGATGTGTTACCAGGTTTTTTCTCACGATCTTCTCCATCACCTTGCATAGTAAACAAGTCAAGGACACTGGCCTGTAGTTCAGTGCCTCTTGCCTGTCGCCCTTTTTGTATATTGGGACCACATTCGCCGTCTTCCATATTTCTGGTAGGTCTCCCGTCTCCAGTGACTTACTATACACTATGGAGAGTGGCAAGCAAAGTGCCTCTGCACACTTTCAGTACCCATGGTGAGATCCTGTCTTGACCAACAGCCTTTCTAACATTCAGATCCAGCAGGTGTCTCTTGACCTCCTCTCTCGTAATTTCCAACTCTTCCAAGGCCGCCTGGTTTACCTCCCTTTCTCCTAGCACAGTGACCTCACCTTGTTCAATTGTGAAGACTTCCTTGAACCTCTTGTTGAGTTCTTCACACACCTCTTTGTCATTCTCTGTATACCTGTCCTTGCCTGTTCTAGGTTTCAATACCTGTTCTTTCACTGTTGTTTTCCTTCTGATGTGTCTGTGGAGTAGCTTTGGTTCGGTTTTGGCTTTGTTTGCTATATCATTTTCAAAACTTTTCTCTGCTTCTCTTCTTACCCCTGACATACTCATTCCTGGTTCTCTGGTATCTCACTCTGCTTTCTGGTGTTCTGTTATTCCGGAAGTTCCTCCATGCTCTTTTGTTCAGTTTCTTCGCTTTCATACATGACCTATTATACCATGGATTCTTATGTTGCTTCTCGGATTTTTCCCTTTGGGCCGGGATGAACCTGTTTACTTCCTCCTGACACTTTTGGGTAACATAGTCCATTATACCCTGTACAGACTTATCTCTGAGGTCTGTGTCCCAAGGTATTTCACTTAGGAAACTTCTCATCTGTTCATAATTCCCCTTTCGGTATGCCAGCCTTTTGATTCCTAGTTCTTTTTTGAGGGAGATAATTCCTAGCTCTACCAGGTACTCAAAGTTCAATACACTGTGGTCACTCATTCCCAAGGGCGCTTCCATCTTAACTTCCCTTATATCCCACTCATTTAGGGGAAATATAAATCAAACATTGCTGGTTCATCTTCTCCTCTCATTCTTGTTGGTTCTTTGATGTGCTGGCTTAGAAAGTTTCTTGTTGCCACATCCAGCAGCTCAGCTCTCCATGTTTCTGGTCCTCCATGCGGTTCTCTGTTCTCCCAATCTATCTTCCCATGGTTGAAGTCTCGCATAATTAGTAGTTCAGATCCATTCCTGCTAGCAACAGAAGCTGCTCTTTCTATTATGTTAATGGTGGTCATTTTGTTTCTATTCCTGTCTAGGTCTTCTGTCATTAGGTGGTGGATTATATATGACCACGACTATAATTTTTTTCCCTCCATTTGTTATGGTACCTGCTATGTAGTCACTGAAACCTTCACAGCCCTGAATAACCATCTCAAAATCCCAGCCTTTTCTTACCAGCAGAGCTAAACCACCCCCACCTCTTACTTCCCTCTCTTTCCTGATAACATAATAGTCCTGTGGGAACACTGCGTTCGTTAACGTTTTCGTTAGCTTTGTTTCTGTGAGGGCTATTATGTGTATGTGTGTGTGTGTGTGTGTGTGTGTGTGTGTGTGTGTGTGTGTGTGTGTGTGTGTAATATAACCAATGGAATGCACTAGGAAGTGAAATGGTGGAGGCTGACTCCATACACAGTTTCAAATATAGGTATGATAGAGCCCAATAGGCTCAGGATTCTGTACACCAGTTGATTGACAATTGAGAGGCGGGACCAAAGAGACAAAGCTCAACCCCCACAAGGACAACTAGGTGAGTACTCACACACACACACACACACACACACACACACACACACACACATATATTAGAAAGAGATATTAGAAAGAACTTTTTTAGTGTCAGAGTGGTTGACAAATGGAATGCATTAGGAAGCGATGTGGTGGAGGCTGACTCCATGCACAGTTTCAAGTGAAGATATGATAGAGCCCAATAGGCTCAGGAATCTGTACACCAGTTGATTAACGGTTAAGAGGCGGGACCAAAGAGCCAAAGCTCAACCCCTGCAAGCACAATTAGGTGAGTAGAATTAGGTGAGTACACACACAGCGATAGTGTGAAGAAACAAAGTGGAGTTAGTGGCATCACCGGAACATTTAAGTGTGGAGGACTGCGTGAAGCGACCTGACCTGACGGCCAGCGTGGGTCGACCTGCCGTGGAACTACCTGATTGTGTTGTTGAGTGGTGACTGTGATCAGTGGTAAAGTAAATTAGTGAACTGTCACACAACGATACAGTGACTGACTCCAGAGCTTTGTGTAGATTGAGAAGAACCGACTTCATCAATCTACTAGCACTTAGTGAATCACATAGTGGGAGACAACGACGGATAACCATCTTCATCATACATCGTCCTTACTCATCTGGTTGTGTGAGCGGGAGGCAGACTGGTATGTACCCCCTCTCTGGTCAATTAATCAGGTGTACAGATTGAGGTAAAATATTATCAAATTCTTGTTCAGGATATCATATATATTTAAAATCTCAATGTGGCTCATTTAGGTAGAGGTAACGCTTAAGGGGACTCGTGACACATGCACGCCCATGTACGTATGCACGCACGCACACACATACGCTCACACAAACGTTCAGTCAGGGAAGGAAGGATTAACACCTTATGTGGAAAGAGCCAAGCCCCTACTATACCCCACCTCCTCTCTTACCCCCCATCTGACCTGACCTGACCTGGTCGCCACCACCGCCCCCCCCACCCCCCAGACCCCCGCATCCCCCCTTACACATACTCTCCCCCTCTCTCTCTCTCTCTCTCCCACTTTCTCCTCTCTCTCCTCTCTCTCTCTCTCTCTCTCTCTCTCTCTCTCTCTCTCTCTCTCTCTCTCTCTCTCTCTCTCTCTCTTTATCTCTCTCTCCCTCCCTCTCTCTTTATCTCTCTCTCCCTCCCTCCCTCCCTCTCTCTCTATCTCTCTCTTTATCTCTCTCTCTCTCTATCTCTCTCTTTATCTCTCTCTCTATCTCTCTCTTTATCTCTCTCTCTCTCTCTCTCTCTCTCTCTCTCTCTCTCTCTCTCTCTCTCTCTCTCTCTCTCTCTCTCTCTCTCTCTCTTTCTCTCTCTCTCTCTCTCTCTCTCTCTCTCTCTCTCTCTCTCTCTCTCTCTCTCTCTCTCTCTCTCTCTCTCTCTCTCTCTCTCTCTCTCTCTCTCTCTATCTCTCTCTCTATCTCTCTCTTTATCTCTCTCTCTCTCTCTCTCTCTCCCTCTCTCCCTATCTCTCTCTCTCCCACCCCACTCTGCCCTTCTGACGAATCCTATCATGGCACAACTAGGAACAGGGTCAAGCATGACAGCCAGAAGCAACAGGGGAACAGGGAAAAGTTCAGGCGACGAAATGAAGGAAATGTTCGCCCAGTTTCTGGAGGACATCAAGAGTGAGATGCAGGAAATGAAGAATGAAATAAGCAACCTAAAAAGAGAGCTGCCAGCAGCAAAGGAGGAGATTAGAGCCCTCAAAGAGAACAGTATCGATGCTGAGACTCAGATAACCACCCAGGGAGAAGGTGGTAATAGTACTTTGGAAGAGAATGCCACATTGAAAGTAACATTTGCAGAAATGCTAAAAAAAACAACTCTGAAGTAATGTCTGCAGTGATGGAGGTAGCCATGAAAGCAGCCACCTCACAGGAAGCGGCACGCTCCACTAGCCAGCTGCTGGAAAGGAAAAGAGCAGTATTAGCTGTAGGTATTAAAGAGCAGGTAGGCTCTAATACGAAAGAGTGGAATGATAAGGACAAAGCGGCAGTGAATGAAATACTGACAGCACTAGACATGGAAGGGGCTGAGCATAGCATTGAGAAGGTTTTCAGGTTAGGCTGGTACAAAAATGACCGAGACCGTGTGTTAAAGATAGTGATTTTAAACGAGAACGCAAAAGACACGATTCTAACAAAGAAAAGCCACCTGTAACATGTGGGAGAATTCAAAAAATTATTCCTCCAGAGGGACATGACGAGGGAGGAGAGGGCCATGGCGGCAGAAGCAAGGAAGAGGCGCAGGGCGAGAGGGGAAAACCAGAAAACCACAGCTCCCAACACATCACCCCCAGAGGCGAGGGGGGAACCCACAACCAGCTACCCAGTAACACCAGCGTGGAGGGCAACCCCACCACCCTCCTCTGCATAGAAAACCCCTCTTTCCTTCCTGTCCTCCCGCCCCGTTCACCCCATACCCTCCCTGTCCTTCCCCCTTCACTTGACCCCCCACCCCTCATCCCAGTATCCTCTGCAACCCTGGTATCCACCTCACAAATCCTCACACCCATGGCACAGCTTCCTCCACCAGCAGAACATTCACCAAGGAGGAGATTTGAGAAGGGACAGAAGAAAGTGAGCCTCAAGGCAATGTACACTAACATAGACGGTATTAGAAATAAAGCAAATGAACTTGGAGAATGGGTACTAGAGGAAAACCCAGACATAATAGCTCTCACAGAAACAAAGCAGACGAAAACAATAACAAATGCAGTGTTCCCACAGGACTATTATGTTATGATGAAAGAGAGAGAAGGAAGAGGTGGGGGTGGTGTAGCTCTGCTGGTAGGAAAAGGCTGGGATTTTGAGGAGTTGGTTGTTCAGGGATGTGAAGGTTTCAGTGACTACATAATAGGAACAATAACAACTGGAGGGCAAAAAATTATAGTCGTAGTAATATATAATCCGCTACCAAATGACAGAAGACCCAGACAGGAATATGATAGAAACAATATGGCCACCATAATATGAAGGGAGCCGGTCGGCCGAGCGGACAGCACGCGGGACTTGTGATCCTGTGGTCCTGGGTTCGATCCCAGGCGCTGGCGGGAAACATTGGGCAAAGTTTCTTTCACCCTATGCTCCTGTTACCTAGCAGTAAAATAGGTACCTGGGTGTTAGTCAGCTGTCACGGACTGCTTCCTGGGGGTGGAGGCCTGGTCGAGGACCGGGCCGCGGGGACACTAAAGCCCCGAAATCATCTGAAGATAACCATTAACATAATAGAGAGAGCAGCTTCTGTTGCTAGCAGGAATGGATCTGGAATGAATCATGGAAGACTTCAACCATGGGAAGATAGACTGGGAGAACAGAGACCCACATGGAGGACCAGAAACATGGAGAACTAAGCTGCTGGACGTGGCAACAAGAAACTTTCTAAGCCAGCACATCAAGGATCCAACAAGAATGAGAGGAGAGGATGAACCAGCAATACTTGATCTGATATTTAGCCTAAATGAGTGGGATATAAGGGAAGTCAAGATGGAAGCGCCCTTGGGAATGAGTGATCACAGTGTATTGAACTTTGCGTACCTGGTAGAGCTAGGAATTATCCCCCCAAAAAATGAACTAGGAAACAAAAGGCTGGCATACCGAAAGGGAATTTATGAGGAGATGAGAAGCTTCCTAAGGGAAATACCTTGGGACACAGACTTCAGAGATAAGTCTGTACAAGATATGATGGACTATGTTACCCAAAAGTGTCAGGAGGCAGTAAGCAGATACATCCCGGCCCAAAAGGAAAAATCCGAGAAGCAAAAGAAGAATCCATGGTATAATAGGGCATGTATGGAAGCAAAGAAACTGAACAAAAGGGCGTGGAGGAACTTCCGGAATAACAGAACACCAGAAAGCAGAGAGAGATACCAGAGAACCAGGAATGAGTATGTCAGGGTGAGAAGAGAAGCAGAGAAAAGTTATGAAAATGATATAGCAAACAAAGCCAAGACCGAACCAAAGCTACTCAACAGTCACATCAAAAGGAAAACAACAGTGAAAGAACAGGTAGTGAAACTTAGAACAGGCGAGGATAGGTGTACACAGAATGACAACGAGGTGTGTGAAGAACTCAACAAGGAGGTTCCAGGAGGTCTTCACAATAGAACAAGGTGAGGTCACTGTGCTAGGAGAAAGGGAGGTAAACCAGGCGGCCTTGGAAGAGTTGGAAATTACGAGAGAGGCGGTCAAGAGACACCTGCTGGACCTGGATGTTAGAAAGACTGTTGGTCCAGACGGGATCTCGCCATGGGTAATGAAAGAGTGTGCAGAGGCACTTTGCTTGCCACTCTCCATAGTGTATAGTAGGTCACTGGAGACGGGAGACCTGCCAGAAATATGGAAGATGGCAAATGTGGTCGCAATATACAAAAAGGGCGACAGGCAAGAGGCACTGAACTACAGGCCAGTGTCCTTGATTTGTATACCATGCAAGGTGATGGAGAAGATCGTGAGAAAAAACCTGGTAGCACATCTGGAGATAGGACTTCGACAACATGGGTTCAGGGAGGGTAAATCTTGCCTGACTGGCTTAATAGAATTCTATGACCAGGTAACACGGATTAAGCAAGAAAGGGAGGGCTAGGCGGACTGCATTTTCTTGGATTGTCGGAAAGCCTTTGACACAGTACCGCATAAGAGGCTGGTACATAAGCTGGAGAGACAGGCACGTGTAGCTGGTAATGTGCTCCAGTGGATAAGGGAGTACCTAAGCATTAGGAAGCAGAGAGTTACGGTGAGGGGTGAGACCTCCGATTGGCGAGAAGTCACCAGTGGAGTCCCACTGGGCTCTGTACTCGGTCCTATCTTGTTTCTGATATATGTAAATGATCTCCCGGAGGGTATAGATTTATTTCTCTCAATGTTTGCGGACGATGCCAAAATTATGAGAAGGATTAAGACAGAAGAGGACTGTTTGAGGCTTGAAGAAGACCTAGACAAACTGCAGGAATGGTCGAACAAGTGGTTGTTAGAGTTTAACACAACCAAATGTAATATAATGAAGATAGGTGTAGGGAGCAGGAGGCCAAATACAAGGTATCATCTGGGAGAGGAAATTCTTTAGGAGTCAGAGAAAGAAAAAGACTTGGGAGTTGATATCACGCCAGACCTGTCTCCTGCAGCACATATCAAGAGGATAACATCAGTGGCATATGCCAGGCTGGCCAACATTCGAACGGCATTCAGAAATTTGTGTATAGAATCATTCAGAACTTTGTATACCACATATGCCAGGCCAATCCTGGAGTATGCAGCTCCAGCATGGAGTCCATATCAAGTCAAGGATAAGACTAAACTGGAAAAGGTTCAAAGATTTGCCACCAGACTAGTACCCGAGCTGAGAGGTATGAGCTACGAGGAGAGACTACGGGAATTAAACCTCACTTCGCTGGAAGACAGAAGAGTTAGGGGGGACATGATCACCACATTCAAGATTCTCACGGGAATTGATAGGGTAGATAAAGATAGGCTATTTAACACAAGGGGCACACACACAAGGGGACACAGGTGGAAACTGAGCGCCCAAATGAGCCACAGAGATATTAGAAAGAACTTTTTTAGTTTCAGAGTGACTGACAAATGGAATGCATTAGGAAGTGATGTGGTGGAGGCTGAATCCATACACAGTTTCAAGTGTAGATATGATAGAGCCAGATAGGCTCAGGAATCTGTACACCTGTTGATTGACGGTTGATAGGCGGGACCAAAGAGCCAGAGCTCAACCCCCGCAAGCACCACTAGGTGAGTACACACACACACACAGACACACACACACACACACACACACACACACACACACACACACACACATACACACACCATGCTGGAGCCGGTGGCCGAGCGAACAGCACGCAGAACACGTGATCCTGTGGTCCCGGGTTCGATCCCGGGCGCCGCCGAGAAACGATTGGCAGAGTTTCTTTCACCCTATGCGCCTGTTACCTAGCAGTAAATAGGTACCTGAGATAGGTAAATAGGCACAAGACTGCTGTTCAAACTCGAGAGGCAGGCGAAGGTGGTGTGAAAGGTCCCAGCATGGATACGGATCTACCTAACAGAAAGGAGCCAAAGAGTTACGGTAAGAGTTACGGTTTGAGCTGGTCGGCCGAGCGGACAGCACGCTAGACTTGTGATCCTGTGGTCCTGGGTTCGATCCCAGGCGCCGGCGAGAAACAATGGGCAGAGTTTCTTTCACCCTATGCCCCTGTTTCCTATCAGTAAAATTGGTACCTGGGTGTTAGTCAGCTGTCACGGGCTGCTTCCTGGGAGTGGAGACCTGGTCAAGGACCGGGCCGCGGGGACACTAAAGCCCCGAAATCATCTCAAGATAACCTCTCAAGATAAGGGGCGAGAAGTCTGACTAGCGAACAGTAACGAGTTGAGTAGCTCAAAGATCGGTGCTGGGACCAATTCTATTTCTAATATATGTTAACGACATGTTTACAGGAGTAGAGTCCTACATGTCGATGTTCGCAGATAACGCAAAGTTGATGAGAAGAGTTGTGACAAATGAGGATTGCAGGATCCTCCAAGAGGACCTGAACAGGTTGCAGAGATGGTCAGAGAAATGACTCCTGGAGTTCAACACTTACAAATGTAAAGTTATGGAAATAGGACTAGGTGATAGGAGACCAAAGGTACAGTACACAATGAAGGGGGAACAGCCTACTTGTGATGACACGAAAAAGAGACCTGGGCGTGGACGTAACACCTAATAAATAAATAAAATAAATATGTTTATTCAGGTAAGGTACATACTTACATACAAGTGATGTTACATTAATGGATTAAAATATAGATAGAGCTAGTACATACAATGCCTAAAGCCACTATTACGCAATGCGTTTCGGGCAATGAAGCACATATAAATAGGAAAAATGATAGCAGTGTACTCTACACTGGCAAAAGTTAGAACATCATTCAGAAACCTAAGTAAGGAGGCATTTAGGGCGCTTTACACTGCCGACATGAGGCCAGTCTTAGAGAATGCCGCCTTATCATGGAGTCCCCATCTGAAGAAGCATATAAGGAAACTGGAAAAGGTTCAGAGGTTTTCAACGAGACTAGTCCCAGAGTTACGAGGGATGGGCTATGAGGAGCACCTGAAGGAACTGTGCCTTACGACACTAGAAAGAAGAAGGGAGAGAGGGGGACATGATAGGAACGTATAAAATACTCAAGGGGATTGAGAGAGTGGACATAGACGAAATGTTCACACCACATAGGAGTTAACAAGAACAAGGGGACATGTAACAGAACAAGGGGACATAGATGAAGTTGGAAACTGAGATGAGTCACAGAGATGTTAGGAAGTTTTTTTTAGCGTGAGAGTAGTGGAAAAGTGGAATACACTTAAGGAACAGGTTGTGGAAGCAAATACTTTACATAATTTTAAAACCAGGTATGATAGGGAAATAGAACCGTAGTCATTACTGTAAACAACCGATGCTCGAAAGGCGGGATCCAAGAGACAATGCTCGATCCTCCAGACACAAATAGGTGAGTACAAATAGGTGAGTACACACACACACTCGGTACACGGTAGAGTCACGTTTTTGATGCTCTCCTCGAAAAAGTATTCATAACTCGTGACATCTGAGTGATACCGAGGAAAATCATTGTGGAACTGTATTACGAAGTGTAACACTCCAGATAGGAAATAGTTGATTCAGTGACTGTGTCTGATAGTGCAAAGTAGCAAGTATCCAAGGAGTATGACATCAGTGTCATGGAGGAAACCTGGCGCCTGGCAGCGGTGCGAGCGCAAACAAGGCCTACAGAACGCAGATTGCTCCATAAACACTCACCTATTGTGCACTTGGGGGTTGAAGTGGCCAGTAAGTGTCAATCTAACGGTGTACAGTGTTCATTTAGTATAAAATTTAGGCTTGGATATAAGTTAAATTAACTCAAACGAATCTCGAGAAATATACAGCTCCTCTGGCACTAGTTTTTCACACATAGGTGAGAAAGTAGTTGCCACCAGAACCCCCCCACATATCTTCCCATACCCCTCACCCTTATCCCTCCGCCACACACACACACGCACCATACCACCCTTCCCCCCATAGTCCCAGCCACCAGCTACCCCAAGTCCCTTCCCCTCACCCTCCAGCACTGTCCATCCCCACCTCCCCTCCCTCTCCTCCTTTTTCCCTCCACATAACCCCTCCAAAACAAACACACATACACATAAACACACAGGCTACCTCCAACTCCTCACCTCAAGACATTGAGTCACCACCCCTTCTCAAACTGTCCACACACACACACGTGTATCACAAAGAGGCTTTGACACCATGGTGTTTGACCATACTACTCTCAGCCACCCTCCTCCTCTCCCTCTCCCCTCTCACTCTCCCACTCACACTGTATCTCTCTCTCTCTCTCTCTCTCTCTCTCTCTCTCTCTCTCTCTCTCTCTCTCTCTCTCTCTCTCTCTCTCTCTCTCTCTCTCTCTCTCTCTCTCTCTCTCTCTCTCTCTCTCTCTCTCTCTCTCTCTCTCTCTCTTGCTCTCCCATCTCCCTCCCTCCCTCTCCGCTCCTTTTCACTCTACCTCAACCCTCTCCCTCTTGCTCCATCTCTCACTTTGGCCCCCACGATCTCTCTCCCCTCCCGCACCTCTCTTGCTTCTCTGGATCCCACCCTATTTTTCATCCCATTCTTTCTCAACCCCCCTTCTCTCATCCTCTCTCTCTGTCTCTGTCTCTCTCTCTCTCTCTCTCTCTCTCTCTCTCTCTCTCTCTCTCTCTCTCTCTCTCTCTCTCTCTCTCTCTCTCTCTCTCTCTCTCTCTCTCTCTCTCTGCCCCCCTACTGGCAAACCCTATCAATACATAGTAGGAACAGGGACAAACATGGCAGCAAGGACTTCCAAGGGAATAGGGAAAAGTCAATGTAACCAAATGAACGAAGTGTTTGCCCAGGTTTTGGAGGATATCACAAGGGAGATGCAGGTAATGAATAATACAATAAGCAACCTGCAAAGCGAGCTGACAGTAGCAAAAGAGGAGATTAAAACCATTAAAAAGAACAATACTGAGACGGGGGCTCAGATAATTATTCAAAGAGAAGATGAAAGTGGTACATTGGAAGGGACTGCCAAAGTACAAGCGACATTTGCAGAAATGCTAAAAAATAACAAGGAAGTAATGTCCACAGTGAGGGAGGTAGCCATGAAAGCAGCCACCTAACAGGAAGCAGCAAAGGCAACTAGTCAACTGCTGGAAAGAAAAAGATTAATGGTAGCTGTGGGTAATAAAGAGCAGGAAGGTTCCAATAGGACAGAATGGAACGATAAGGACAGAGCAGCCGCAAATGAAATACTAAGGAGGTTAGAGATGGAAGGAACTGAGCATAGAATTGAGAAGGTTTTCAGGATGGGCTGGTACAACAAGAACAGAGACCATGTGTTAAAGACAGTGTTTGCAAACGAGGCCACAAAGGAGAAGATTCTAACAAGGAAGAACCACCTGCAGTATGTGGAAGAATTAAAAAAAAGTATTCCTCCAGGGGGACATGACGAGGGAGGAGAGAGCCATGGCTGCAGAAGCAAGGAAGAAGCGAAAGGCGAGAGAAGAAAACCAGGAAAACACAGCTCCCAACACAACATCCCCAGAGGTGAGGGGCGATCCCACAACCAGCAACCCAGTAACACCAGAGGGGAGGACAACTCCACCACCCTCCTCTGCATAGAAACCTGCCCTACCCCGAACCCTCCCTGCCCCCACTCAATTGTTCAGTCAACTCTCCCTACCCCCCTCACCCCACTCCTACCCTGCTACCCCTCCCCTACTCCCACCATGTCCCCCCTTCCCCCCTTTCCCCCCACTGGCCTCCCTCCCACTTCATCCCATACCCTCCCTGTCCCACCTTCCCGTGACCCCCCCCTCCCCCGCCCCTAACTCCAGTATCCTCTAAGACCCCGTTACCCATCCCACAAATCCTCATGTCCATGGAACAGCTTGACCCATCAGCAGAACGCTCACCAAGAAGGGAACATGAGAAAGGACAGAAGAAAAACAATCTCAAGGCAATGTACAGTAACACAGATGGGATTACAAATAAAACAAATGAACTTGGAGAATGGGTACTTAAAGAAAACCCAGACATAATTGCACTCACAGACACAAAGCAAACAAAAACCATAACTAATGCAGTGTTTCCACAGGACTACTGTGATGTGAGGAAAGAGAGAGAAGGAAGAGGAGGTGGTGGTGTAGCTCTGCTGGTAAGAAAAGGCTGGGATTTTGAGGAAATGGTTATTCAGGGCTGTGAAGGTTTCAGTGACTACTTGACAAGTACAATAGCAACTGGAGGACAAAAAATTATAGTCACAGTCATATATAACCCGCCACCAAATGACAAGACCCAGACAGGAATATGATAGAAACAACATGGCCACCATTAACATAATAGAGAGAACAGCGTCTCTCGCTAGTAGGAATGAAACTGGACTACTAATCATGGGGGACTTCAACTACGGAAAAATAGACTGGGAGAACAGAGACCCGCATGGAGGACCAGTTACATGGAGAGCTAAGCTGCTGGACGCGGCAACAAGAAACTTTCTAAGCCAACACATCAAGGGACCGACAAGAATGAGAGGGTAGGATGAACCAGCCATGTTTGATCTGATATTTACCCTCAATGAGTGGGATATAAGGAAAGTTAAGATGGAAGCGCCCTTGGGAATGAGTGATCACAGTGTATTGATCATTGAGTACTTGGTAGAGCTAGGACTTATCTGCCCCAAAAAAGAACTAGAAAACAAAAGGCTGGCATACAGAAAAGGGAATTATGAGGAGATGAGAAGTTTCCTAAGGGATATACCATGGGACACAAACCTCAGAGCTAAGTCGGTACAAGACATGATGGACTATGTCACCCAAAAGTGTCAGGAGGCAGTAAACAGGTTTATCCCGGTCCAAAGAGAAAAATCCGGGAATCCAAAGAAAAATCCATGGCTTAACAGGGCATGAATGGAAGCAAAGGAACTGAACAAAAGGGCGTGAAATAGCCCTTAAATCCGAAATAACAGAACACTAGAATGCAGAGAGAGATATACCAGAGAACCAGGAATGAGTATGTTAGGGTGAGAAGAGAAGCAGAGAAAAATTATGAAAATGATATAGCAAACAAAGCCAACACCGATCCAAAGCTACTTCACAGTCAAATCAGAAGGAAAACAAAAGCGAAAGAACAGGTAATGAAACTTAGAATAGGCGAGGACAGGTATTCAGAGAACGACATAGAGGTGAGTGAAGAACTCAACAAGATGTTCCAGGAGGTCGTCACAATAGAACATGGTGAAGTTACTGTGCTAGGAAAGGGGCAGTAAACCAGGTGGCCTTGGAAGGGTTCAAAATTACGAGAGAGGAGATCAAGAGACACCTGTTGGATCTGGATGTAAGAAAGGCTGTTGGTCCAGATGGGATCTCACCATGGGTACTGAAAGAGTGTGCAGAGGCACTTTGCTTGCCACTCTCCATAGTGTATAGTAGGTCACTGGAGACGGAAGACTTACCAGAAATATGGAAGGAAGCTAATGTGGTCCCAATGCACAAAAAGGGTGTCAGACAAGAGGCACTGAACAACAGGTCAGTGTCCATAACTTGTATACCATGCAAAGTGCTGGAGAAGATCGTGAGAAAAAATCTAGTAACTCATCTGGAAGAAGGGACTTCGTGACAAATCGCCAACATGGGTTCAGGGAGGGTAAATCTTGCTTTACTGGCTTAATAGAATTCTACGATCGGGTGACAAAGATTAAGCAAGAACGAGAAGGCTTTGCGGACTTCATTTTTTTTGTACTGTCGGAAAGCCTTTGACACAGTCCCCCATAAGAGGCTGGAACATAAGCTGGAGAGACGGGGAAGGGTAACTGGTAAAGTGCTCCAGTGGATAAGGGAATACCTAAGCAATAGGAAGCAAAGAATTGCAGTGAGGGGTGAGACTTCAGATTAACGTGAAGTCACCAGTGGAGTCCCACGGGGCTCTGTACTCGGTTCTATCCTGTTGCTGATATATGTAAATGATCTCCCAGAGGATATAAACTCATCCTCTTAATGTTTGCTGACGACGCCAAAATTATGAGGAGGATTAAGACATAGGAGGACTGCTTGGGGCTTCAAGAAGACCTAGACAAACTAAAGGAATAATCGAACAAATGGTTGTTAGAGTTTAACCCAAGCAAATGTAATGTAATAAAGATAGGTGTAGGGAGCGGGAGACCAGTTAGGGGGTATCATTTGGAAGATGAAATTCTTCAAGAGTCAGAGAAAGAGAAAGACCTGGGGGTTGATATCACGCCAGACCTGTCCCATGAAGCCCATATCAAGAAGATAACATCAGCAGCATATACAAGGATGGCTAACATAAGAACAGCGTTTAGACACTTGTGCAAAGAATCATTCAGAAATTTGTATACCACCTATGTTAGACCAATCCTGGAGTATGCAGCCCCAGCATGGAGTCCAAATCTAGTCGAGCATAAGACTAAAATGGCAAAAAGTTCAAAGGTGTGCCACCAGACTAGTACCCGGGCTAAGAGGTATGAACTACAAAGGAGAGACTATGGGAATTAAACCTCACGTCACTGGAAGACAGAAGAGTTAGGGGGGATATGATCACTACGTACAAAATTCTCAGAGAAATAGACAGGATATATAAAGACAGGTCATTTAACACAAGGGGCACATGCACTAGCGATCACAGGTGGAAACTGAGTGCCCAAATGAGCCACAGAGACGTTAGAATGAATTTTTTTAGTGTCAGAGTGCTTGACAAATGGAATGCATCAGTCAGTGATGTGGTGGAGGCTGACTCCTTACACAGTTTCCAGTGTAGATATGATAGAGTCCAACAGGAACCTATACACCAGTTGATTGAAAGTTGAGAGGCGGGACCAAAGAGCCAGAGCTCAACCCCCGGAAGCACAAATAGGTGAGTATACACACACACACACACACACACACACACACACACACACACACACACACTTTTTCAGTGTCAGAGTAGTTAACGGATGAAATGCATTAGGCAGTGATGTGGTGAAGGCTGACTCCATACACAGTTTCAAATGTAGATATGATAGAGCCCAGTAGGCTCAGGAATCTGTACACCTGTTGAATGACGGTTGAGAGGCGGGACCAAAGAGCCAGAGCTCAACCCCCGCAAACACAACTAGGCGAGTACAACTAGGTGAGTACACACACACACACACATAAATAAATAAAATAAAAAAAACATTAGTTAGTAGTTAGTTACACTTGATTGATTGATAGTTGAGAGGCGGGCCGAAAGAGAGCAGAGCTCAACCCTCGGAAGACCAACTAGGTGAATACACACACACACACACAACTTACTTAAAACACTCACTATAGTAGGCTATATAGCTCCGGCCTGGAACCCCACCTGCAAAAGAGGCAAACTGCAATTAGAAAAATCCCTCAGAAGCGAATATACACTACAATGTTTTTCTTTCACTGAGGGGGACTGAATTACATGGTATGGTTCCGGGTGCTCGACCTTACCACAGAGTAGACATGATAAAAGCATACAAGATACTCACATTGTGGACATAAAAATATTAAAAATACTCGCAAGGATGGGGGGGGGGGGAAGGGCTATAAAAAACGTACAAAATGCTCATATGTGGGACCTAAGAACGTACAAAATGCTCATATGTGGGACCTTAGAACGTACAAAATGCTCATATGTGGGACCTTAAAACGTACAAAATGCTCATATGTGGGACCTAAGAACGTGCAAAATACTCAGAGTGGACATGATAAGAACATACAAAATTCTAATGGGAATGGACAGACAATTTGGTAATGCTCACCATAATGCACAGTGGAACTAGCGATTATAATTGGATATTAGGAGACATAAATTAGCTGTAGAGAGATTATGAAGAACGTTTTCAGCACAAAAATTTCAAGATAAAAGGCGTATTCAGAATTTTTACGGTAAATGTACCTCCCAATTAAACAAGACAAACTGGCAAATGCCTCGAGAAAAAGAAGTCATTGTATTGCTGGATTTGGTAGCTAAAAATATGAAGCCCAGGAGCTAGCTCAAGTCTGCAAGCAGATAGGTAAACACACACACACACACACACACATTCGTGACAACCCATCAACATAGGTTCAGGGAGGGGTAAATCTTGCCTTACAGGTTTGATAGAATTCTACGATCAGGTGACAAAGATTAAGCAAGAAAGAGAAGGATAGGCGTATTGCATTTTTTTGGACTGTCGGAAAGCCTTTGACACAGTACCCCATAAAAGGTTGATACATAAGCTGGAGAAACAGGCAGGAGTAACTGGTAGGGCGCTCCAGTGGATAAGAGAGTACCTAAGCAATAGGAAGCAGAGAGCTATAGTGAGGGGTGAGACCTCAGAATGGCGTGAAGTCACCAGTGGAGTCCCACAGGGCTCTGTGCTTGGACCTATCCTGTTTCTGATATACGTAAATGATCTCCCAGAGGGTATAGACTCATTCCTCTCAATGTTTGCTGACGACGCCAAAATTATCAGAAGGATTAAGACAGGAGGACAGCTTGAGGCTTCAAGAAGACCTGAAAAAGCTGCAGGAATGGTTGAACAAAAAGCTGTTAGATTTTAACCCAAGCAAATGTAATGTAATGAAGATAGGGGTAGGAAGCAGGAGACCAGATACATGGTATCACTTGGGAGATGAAATACTTCAAGAGTCAGAGAGAGAGAAAGACCTGGGGGTTGATATCACGCCAGACTTGTCCCCTGAAGCTCACATGAAGAGGATAACAGCAGCAACATATGCCAGGTTGGCTAACATAAGAACGGCCTTTAGAAACTTGTGTAAGGAATCTTTCAGATTCCTGTGTGTGTCAGATTGTATTTAACACAAGGGGCACACGCACTAGGGGACACAGGTGGAAACTGAGTGCCCAAATGAGCCACAGAGATATTAGAAAGAACTTTTTTAGTGTCAGAGTGGTTGACAAATGGAATGCATTAGGAAGTGATGTGGTGGAGGCTGACTCCATACACAGTTTCATGTGTAGGTATGATAGAGCCCGATAGGCTCAGGAATCTGTACACCTGTTGATTGACGGTTGAGATGCGGGACCAAAGAGCCAGAGCTCAACCCCCGCAAGCATAACTAGGTGAGTACACACACACACACACACACACACACACGGATGAAGATAGACAGAGACTACAGGATGACCTGGATAAACTGGAGGAATGGTCTAGAAAATGGCTGCTGAAGTTCAACTCTGGAAAGTGTAAGGTGATGAAATTAGGCGAAGGGAGCAGGAGGCTGAACACAAGGTATCATCTGGGAGGGGAAATCCTGCAAGAATCAAATAGAGAGAAGGATCTGGGGGTTGATATCACACCGAACCTGTCCCCAGAGGCCCACATCAAAAGAATATCATCAGCGGCATATGCTAGACTGGCCAACATAAGAACTGCCTTCAGAAACTTGTGTAAGGAATCTTTCAGAACCCTGTATACCACTTATGTAAGACCAATCCTGGAGTATGCAGCTCAAGCCTGGAGTCCATACCTAGTTAAACACAAGACAAAGTTAGAGAAGATTCAGCGGTATGCCACCAGGCTCGTCCCGGAACTGAGAGGATTGAGCTACGAGGAAAGGCTAAAGGAGCTGAACCTCACATCCCTGGAAAACAGAAGAGTAAGGGGAGACATGATAACCACCTACAAAATTCTCAGGGGAATTGACAGGGTGGACAAAGACAAACTCTTCAGCACGGGTGGGACACGAACAAGGGGACACAGGTGGAAACTTAGTACCCAGATGAGCCACAGGGACGTTAGAAAGAATTTTTTCAGTGTCAGAGTAGTTAATAAATGGAATGCACTAGGAAGTGATGTGGTGAAGGCTGACTCCATACACAGTTTCAAATGTAGATATGATAGAGCCCAGTAGGCTCAGGAATCTGTACACCAGTTGATTGACAGTTGAGAGGCGGGACCAAAGAGCCAAAGCTCAACCCCCGCAAGCACAATTAGGTGAGTACAATTAGGTGAGTACACACACACACATACACACACACACACACACAACAACAACAGTAAAGGTTGTTGTTAAACAACAACAGGTTAAACAGGTTAAACAACAGTAAAGGAACAGGTTATGAAATTAAGGATAGGGGCAGAAGGATTCACTACAAACGACAAGGAAGTGTGTGAGGAACTGAATAAGAAGTTCCAAGAGGTCTTCACCTTAGAGCAAGGAGAAGTCCCAGAGATAAGAGAGAGAATAGCTAACCAGGAACCACTGGAAGAGTTTGAGATTACCAGCGGGGAAGTAAGGAAGTGTTTACTAGAGTTGGATGTGACAAAGGCTATAGGCCCAGATGGAATCTCCCCTTGGATACTAAAGGAAGGAGCAGAAGAACTGTGCCTCCCCTCTCCATAGTGTATAACAAATCACTGGCAACAGGGGAACTGTCAGAAATTTGGAAAGCAGCTAACGTAGTCCCGAAATACAAGAAAGGGGATAGACAGGAGGCACTGAATTACAGGCCAGTGTCCCTAACCTGCATCCCATGCAAGCTGATGGAGAAGATTGTGCGAAGAAAGCTAGTGGAGCACCTGGAGCGAAAAAACTTTGTAACACAGCATCAACATGGATTCAAGGATGGCAGGTCCTGCCTCACAGGGTTACTTGAATTCTACGACCAGGCAACAAAAATAAGGCAAGAAAGAGAAAAGTGGGCAGACTGCATATTTTTGGATTGTCAGAAAGCCTTTGATACAGTGCCACACAAGAGGCTAGTAAAAAAGCTGGAGATGCAGGCTGGAGTGAAAGGGAAGGTACTCTGTTGGATACAGGAGTACCTAAGCAACAGGAGACAACGAGTCAGTGTGAGGGGTGAAGTCTCAGATTGGCGAAACGTTACGAGTGGAGTCCCGCAGGGGTCAGTCCTTGGACCTATACTGTTTCTGATATATGTAAATGATCTCCCAGAGGGTATAGAATCGTTTCTCTCAATGTTTGCCGATGATGCAAAAATTATGAGGTGGATTGAAACTGAGGACGATAGTAGGAGGCTACAAGATGACCTAGACAGACAGAGTGAATGGTCCAACAAATGGCTGTTGAAGTTCAACCCGAGTAAATGCAAAGTAATGAAACTAGGCAGTGGAAAGAGGAGGCCAGACACAGGATACAGAATAGGAGGTGAAGTACTTAACGAAACGAACAGAGAGAAAGATCTAGGAGTTGATATCACACCAAACCTGTCTCCTGAAGCCCACATAAAAAGAATAACATCTGCGGCATATGCGAGGCTGGCTAAGATCAGAACAGCGTTCAGGAACCTGTGTAAGGAATCATTCAGAATCTTGTACACCACATATGTAAGACCAATCCTGGAGTATGCGGATCCAGCATGGAGCCCGTACCTTGTCAAGCACAAGACGAATCTGGAAAAAGTGCAAAGGTATGCCACTAGACTAGTCCCAGAACTAAGAGACATGAGTTACGAGGAAAGGCTGCGGGAAATGCACCTTACGACACTGGAAGACAGAAGAGTAAGGGGAGACATGATCACAATCTACAAAATCCTCAGAGGAATCGACCTGGTAAACAAGAATGAACTATTCAACACTGGTGGGACGCGAACAAGGGGACACAGGTGGAACCTGAGTACCCACATGAGCCACAGAGACGTTAGAAGGAACTTTTTCAGTGTCAGAGTAGTTAACGGATGGAATGCATTAGGCAGTGATGTGGTGGAGGCTGACTCCATACACAGTTTTAAATGTAGATATGACAGAGCCCAGTAGGCTCAGGAATCTGTACACCAGTTGATTGACAGTTGAGAGACGGGACCAAAAAGCCAGAGCTCAACCCCCGCAAGCACAAAAAGGTGAGTACACACACACACACACACACACACACACACACACACATACAAACACACACACACACACACACACACACACAAACACACACACACACACACACACACACACACACACACACACACACACACACACACACACACACACACACACAGAAGGACAAGGAGGTGTGTGAAGAACTCAACAAGAGATTCCAGGAGGTCGTCACAATAGAACAAGGAGAAGCCCCTGCACTAAATGAAGAGGAGGCAAACCAAGCAACCTTGGAGGAATTTTTCCTCACCAGTGATGAGGTCAAAAGGTGTCTGTTGGAGCTGGATGTAACAAAGGCTGTTGGGCCTGACAGAATCTCACCATGGATACTAAAGGAAGGTGCAGAAGCACTAAGTGTGCCACTCTCTATGGTGTATAACAGGTCACTGGAAACAGGAGACCTACCAGAAAGTTGGAAGAGAGCTAACGTAGTCCCAATATACAAGAAGGGAGACAGACAAGAGGCATTGAATTACAGGCCAGTTTCCCTAACTTGTATACCATGCGAGGTAATGGAGAAAATCTTGAGGAAAAGGCTCGTAGAACATCTGGAGTGAAATAACTTTGTAACGCACCACCAACATGGGTTCAGAGATGGCAAATCGTGCCTCACAGGTTTAATAGAATTCTATGACCAGGCAACAAAAATTAGGCAGGAAAGAGAAGGGTGGGCCGACTGCATTTTCCTGGACTGCCAGAAAGTCTTTGACACAGTACCCCATAAAAGTCTGTTAAAAAAGTTGGAGCAACATGCAGGAGTAAAAGGGAAGATGCTCCAGTAGATAAGGAAGTACTTAAGCAACAGGAAACAGTGAGTAACGGTGAGGGGGAAGACATCAGAGTGGCTAGATGTCACCAGCAGAGTCCCACAGGGCTTAGTACTTGGACCCATCCTGTTTCTAATTAATGTAAACGATCTTCCGGGGGGTATAGACTCGTTCCTCTCAATGTTTGTTGATGATGCAAAAATTATGAGAAGAATCAAACCGGATGAAGATAGACAGAGACTACAGGATGACCTGGACAAACGAGGAATGGTCTAGAAAATGGCTGCTAAAGTTCAACTCTAGAAAATGTAAAGTAATGAAATTAGGCAAAGGGAGCATGAGGCTGAACACAAGATACCATCTGGGAGGTGAACTCTTACAAGAGTCAAATAGAGAAAGATCTGGCGGATTGATATCACACCGAACCTGTCCCCAGAGGCCTACATCAAAAGGATATCATCAGCGGCATATGCTAGACTGGCCAACATAAGAACTGCCTTTAGAAACTTGTGTAAGGAATGGTTCAGGACCCTGTATACCACTTATGTCATACCAATCCTGGAATATGCAGCTCCAGCCTGGAGTCCATACCTAGTTAAACACAAGACAAAGTTAGAAAAGATTCAGCGGTATGCCACCAGGCTCGTCCCGGAGCTGAGAGGAATAAGCTAGGAGGAAAGGCTAAAGGAGCTGAACCTCACACACACACAGAGCCTAGAGGAGCCGGTGGCCGAGCGGACAGCACGCTGGACATGTGATCCTGTGGTTCCGGGTTCGATCCCAGGCGCCGGCGAGAAACGATGGGTAGAGTTTCTTTCACCCTATGCCCCTGTTACCTAGCAGTAAATAGGTACTTGGGAGTTAGTAAGCTGTCACGGGCTGCTGCCTGGTGTGTGTGTGTGTTTGTGTGTGTGTGTGTGTGTGTGTGTGTGTGTGTGTGGTGTGGGGGAAAAAAATAGTAGTAGAAACAGTTGATTGACAGTTGAGAGGCAGACCGAAAGATCAGAGCTCAACCCCCGCAAGCACAACTTGGTGAATACACACACACTGAGGAGGTGTGTGTTGGGGGGGGGGGAGAGAAGGTCCAAAGGTATACCTTTGGACAAGTCCCAGAACTAAGAAGCATGAGTTATGAAGAATGGCTATGGGAATTGCACCCTCACGTCGCTGGAAGACAGACGAGTTTGAGGAGACATGATCATCACATACAAAATTCTCATGGGAACTGATAGGTTGGATAAAGAAAGACTATTTAGCACAGGTGGTACACACACAAGGGAGACGCAGGTGGAAGCTGAGTACCCAAATGAGCCACAGAGACATTTGACTTTTTCTGTGTCAGAGTAGTTAGTAAATGGAATGTGTTATGATCCCAGGTAGCTGAGAAACGAGTCTACCTTGAGAGTTATTCTGCAAGACCTGACCTAAATAAGAGGTCACAGAAATATTGACATGAAGATACATACGTAAAACAATTGGGTAAATTTAACAGACAGTTTAAGGGTATGGGCAGTGATCAAGAATAGAAATGAAGGACTTGACATGAGATGTCGAGAGTTTGTGAGGAAGGTAACCTCTCAAGGAAGGTAGGAGGCTCAAGGCAGGGGTCTTGACCTCACTCGAGTAGCTGATGTTGTGGGAGCAAGATGCAGTGTCTGGGAGCTCCTGGTAACAGAGGAAGAATCTCATGTTACGTGCTCCGCCAAGAGAAGAATTAGTCAGGCGTTCTTGTATGAAGCCTGGGTACGACTCAGTGCTCGAGCCAGGAAGGAAAGAAACCCAGTAGAGGAGTTTAAATAGCGATTTTGTGGGCTGAGCAGCGCGCCAACGTCCGACGCTGGGGTCAGGGCGTGCCCCTGTACATCTAACTCTGTGGTAAGCTCATTTTAAGCCAGTTTACAGTGATTACCTATAGTTGGTCATGTGCCCAGCGATCGTAGCAAGTGTCTGTTGATATGTTAGGCATGTTTTGATAAGGTAGAAGGCCTAAACAAGAGAGTAAAGATGGAGGAACTACCTGGAGGGGGGAGCGACATCCATCCACTCTGACTACTGGTGGGCGACTGAGTAAGAGGGCCGCCTACAGGGTTGCCAGATCCAAATTGCTAAAAGTAGCGAGCTGACGTCTAAAAGTAGCGAATTTGTAATAAGAGTAGCCCAATTTTTTGTTTAGTGACTGATACGGATTTCAAAGCAATCTATTTCGATATATAGAGTACATTAAACGATTTTAATTGTTTTGTTAATATTATCTCTACATATATATATTTAACCAATATGATAATAGGATAACTTACCAATATTTACTGTTTAAAGCTTAATGGGTGTGAAGTCCTTCCACGTCTTTACAGTTGAAGATTATCAAGATCTTGATCTGCATCCACAACCTCGTTCTTGTATATTGCAGACTCATATTTAAGCATTGACATGAGTGGTTCAAATGACGAGCAACAAGTTACATTTTCTTCAAGGTATGTTTTGATTCTCAAGACTGATATCAAAAGCTTAAATCCCATTCCCATTCAAGATTTTTTAGTTTAGTTTTCACAGATGTTACTCTCGAAATATCCGTTCAACCAGGGCATTACTGATTGGCAAGCTGTATATTTTCAATGCAAACTCAGCGAGGTCTATCAGTATGGGATCGCCAGCAGTGTTCTTGATAGTTATTGTCTTGGTCTAAAATGACGATTCAGATATAGGAATTTGTCCCTTACAAATGTTGGACTAGTCAATGGTTAACATTAGGCGCCACTGACTTTCAATTTCACTAAGCTTAGATTGGTCAGCTAATACTATCTTGAGGTTATCTTGAGATGATTTCGTTGCTTTTTAGTGTCCCCGCGACCCGGTCCTCGACCAGGCCTCCACCCCCAGGAAGCAGCCCGTGATAGCTGACTAACACCCAGGTACCTATTTTACAGCTAGGTAACTGGGGCATAGGGTGAAAGAAACTCTGCCCATTATTTCACGCCGGCGCCTGGGATCGAACCCATAACCACAAGATCACAAGTCCAGCGGGCTGTCCGCTCGGCCGACCGGCTCCCTACTCCCTACTACTAATGGAAGTTCTGAAAATGGTGGCCATGTGTGCCTAAGGTATATGACTGGTAACAGATTTTTCACCTTTTGTTTAAAGTTTCAACATTACTAAGAATACGAGAAAGAAGCTATTTGCAAGCTTTCATTAAAAAATTATCGCATCTTTCTTGAATATTTTGAAACTTTTCCTGGGTTACAAAATTGTTTTGTCTGTTAGTGGCCCAAAGTGTTGAAAATTCGTAACCAAAGTCAACTTTTTCCAGGTGCAGATACATAGAATTGTAGTCCAAATTAACATGAAGCTTTCATGATGAGGACGAACGATTCTTCTGAGTATTCCAAGAGTGAAGTTTTCTAAGACAGTGTGAAGGCTATACTGATCTGCTTCACCTTTTTGATAAAGTCAATTCATACTTTCAAAATAATTTAGGATTTGTTTGAGACATGTGAAATATAGCTTATTGGAGGGATCAGCGTACATTGAAAATAGTTGCCTTGCAGCATATTTATCACAAGAGGAAAAAGCTATTTGGTAATGAGTTGTTAGAGAACCCCACTGATCAAACGGCCGCTTTACACTACCGCTCCTTGCCAACCATCGTCTTCCTGACAAAGGTATTAACTGTAAGGGATCTTTCCCATCATTTATCAATCTGGAAATTTCTAGATAACTTTCTCCCCTTAATGAAGATCTGTGGAACCAGCTGTAGCTTTTGGGATGATTAATGACGTATTAATGAAGTATTATTAATGAAGTATAATTAATGAAGTATTAATGACAATTAAGGTTGGGAAATCTATGGCCCCTGGGGAGGATTACCTTGCCTTGCGGTTACTTTTTCTTTCAAAGGTTCCTAGGATCAACGTCCCCCGGGGTCGGTCTCTGACCAGGGCTCCTGCGGTAAGTGGTCTAGTCAATCAGGCTGTTGGACTCGGCTGTGATTTGTACAGATTATATTATTAGAGCATAAATATTCATCATTGAGTTTCTTAATATTAATAGCCCAAAGTAGCCCAACTTGCTTTTAAACTAGCCCAAAAAGTCGCAAGTAGCGAAATTAAACATTTGGGAGCGTGGGGCTCTCAAAAGTAGCCCAATTCGCTACTTGTAGCCCAATCTGGCAACCCTGGCCGCCTGGGAAACGGAGGGCTCCCAGGGAGGGCAGAAAACGGACCAGCCCAAACATGGGAAAAGTCACCTCACAGCATGTAGAAAGCAGGAAGATTTCAAGTGAAACATTTATTGTGTGTGATTCATTTTGTTTATGTGTTTATAGAGGAACATTTTTATTGGCGTGTCGATGGATTGCAGGTTTGTCTAGGGAAGGAGTTGCTGTGAACTTATAGCCAGCAGAGGAGGAGTAGTTGATGAGACTCCAAGGTTGTGGAAGGTGCTGAGCTCTGTGGAGAAGCAGCCATACAGTGAGGAGCAGGAGGTCCTCAAGCTGTGAGAAGAGGAGCAGTGGAATGAAGTTTCACATGCTTCTGTGATACCAGTGGTGAAGCACCATTGATGCTCAAGGAAGACTTCATGGTGTAGTAGCCGGGAGAACTGTGGAGGATCCTGGTACACGGTTCTAGGAAAAGCTGAGGATATCAGGGTAGTGAACTTCCAGATGTGGAAACGAGGTTCTTAGTGACTACTTGTAATTCCTGAGCCCAGTAGGCTCAGGAATTTGTACACCAGTTGATTGACGGTCCAATTGACGGACCAAAGAGCTGAATCTCGACCCCTGCAAGCACAACTAGGTGAGTACATACACACCAAGAGCAGACTTGGGTATCAACTAGACCTTAATAATGAGATGAAGTCAATATTGGGGGAGTCAATTGTCCATGTAATCCTACACCAGGGCGAGCGTGGGAGCACTGTTCGACGGGGCCGGGTACCAACGCTCCTCTTGGTCGTGGAACATAAGCAGGTATCAATGTTCCTTAACGTCACGGAGCGTCGGCAGGTGTTCGTGTTATTGTTACGTTACATTTCTTTATAAACACGGAGTGCCCTGGAATCCGGGCCCGAGGCCGAATGCATGGCCATGTTGTACATTTCTTTAACAAAAGTCTCCCGTGTTTCATTGTATATCCAATATTCTCTCTATATTGTGTCTCGATCTTCCACCTTCTAGTTCTCTAAAGTTATCTTAAGCACCAAGATATCCCGATCTTCCAGGATATCATACATTTCTTGGTTATTTTTCGTAAATGACTGTAAGTTTGTAGGTATATAAATAATCTTCCAGGATATCATACATTTCTTGGTTATTTTTCGTAAATGACTGTAAGTTTGTAGGTATATAAATAAATATATAAGTCCAATGCCAGGGTAAGTTTTTGTGTATTTTTTTGCTTATCTTGAGGTTATCTTGAGATGATTTCGGGGCTTTTTTTAGTGTCCCCGCGGCCCGGTCCTCGACTAGGCCTCCACTCCCAGGAAGCAGCCCGTGACAGCTGACTAACACCCAGGTACCTATTTTACTGCTAGGTAACAGGGGCATAGGGTGAAAGAAACTCTGCCCATTGTTTCTCGCCGGCGCCTGGGATCAAACCCAGGACCACAGGATCACAAGTCCAGCATGTTGTCCGCTCGGCCGACCGGCTCCCGGCTTATGTGGATACAGTCTCTTGGATTTTTTTCCCCTAAGAAAATATAAATTCCACAGAGCAACAAAACAGCTGATGAACCCCAAGTGCCTTAACGCGATAACATGGAGCTCACACACACAACAGAAATTCCACGAGCTGAGAAAAGGGGGTTTAAAGCTGATTAAAACGCCACTCACGTGCAGACAATATTATTAAACGTCCAGACACCGGTCGCTAAACACACCCCCTGGACTTCCTCAGACGCCATAAAGCACAATTAAACGTGTGAAGCCGCATTATCGGCCATGGTTGGTAATACAATTGGCAATCTAGGCGGGTGTCGCGGTGCCGTGCCGGCCAGCGCCCTGGTAAACACTAGTCAGCTCATTTCAACGCACCCGACCCCCGTTAAACGCACCTGATTCACGTAATCGTAACTGCCGCTCACTAAACACACTTGTCACCAAAATAACCACCTCCCAGCTGCCCGCTAAACCAACTTCTCATTCCCTAAAACACTGCCACCCATTGTAAACACACACTGTATCGCTAAACGCCCTCACTACCCAACAAACGCACCTTCTACCTGCTGAAGAGGCCATCTGTGAGAGTTTTATTAGAATTTGTGGAATAAAATGAAATTGGTATAAGGAATTTTAGCTCGGAAAATTTCTAAGAATTTTCTTTCTTCTTTAACCTTTATTCCTGTCGTGATATTCAATTAGGTCGCCTGAGGAAGGATTTGCTTAGCTAACACACCAGTGTAGTAAACAGCTCATTCCTCACTTTGGGACCATGCATGAACAATTGACTAGGCGCGAGCAAACGCCGAGACCCCAATGAAAATTTAAATCCCCTCCACTAGGCCGCTGACCTTCGCCATTCGCCGAAGCGAATCTAACGAGTAGGTCAAGGGCTCTCACAACAATAATTTATTGTTGTGTGGTGCCGTATATTTGATCCAAAGCTCAGAATTAGTCTCAATTTTATTAGTCGAGTGTGAAGAACACTTGCAAAACAATAATAATGTGTGGGGGTGTAACGAAAAGACAGTGTTAACCATAGCAACTTAGTTTATTCAATAAAGTACTAACTACTACAACAAAACAAAAAGAAATGTCAATGACGTTACTCGAAATCCTTCCTGTGGCACTATCAATGACAGCTAGACACCAGCCCCTCGGACTGCATAATGAACTAACTCGAACATAAGCGTGACCACAGAGGAATCAACAAGAAACAAGAACTAACAGATCTATAATCACAATTACAACAAATGACACAATAGGTTCTGAAACACGTCTCCAGTAACCTCCTAACTGTTCTACGCCTCAGTGCAGTCTACACCTGCAATGGCAGTTGCAATGCAATCAAATCAGTAGTCTTTCAATGACAACAATAACTAATGGGTTCACTAGCAACTCCAGCAACCCTTCCTCAAATTAATCCTTACGTTAACACTCCGTCTCACGGACGATCAACAATCAATACCAATTGATTTACGTTAATAACACCATAACATTTACGTTAAATTAATAACACATACAACTGTCACTCGTAAAGCGGAAATTACACAACACTCTACCCGTCGAGCATTCAGTGAGAAAATTCCATTAAACCCTGTACTTCCAGACAGCTGATTAATCTCTTTACTAGTTACGTTAATTTACGTTAATCGGTTACTAATCACTCAGCGATGGTAAACTCTGATTTACAATGTCCAAAGTGCTAAGAGAACGGTAATCACTCGTGATTACCTTTAGAGTAATTAATTACTATCCTCAAGATCAATAATTAAACAATTAAAATACGCAACCTTTCACACTGGCTCAGCAATTTACATTAAAGTATGAATTCCGTCTAAGCCTTCCATACTCAGACCAATTCAGGTGGCTAATAACAGTAATTAGCACCACGTTTACGTTATTCTAAAATGACGTTACTCTTCCCACGAGTCAATCAAGTGCCGGTACTTCCGGTCAGAAAAATAACGACGTTACGTTAATGGAACAATGTAGCCTTCGTGTGAGTCGATCAAACTAGGATCGAGGTTAATTACTTTGACTTCCTGAAACACGTCAATTACCCGACCCACTGACCGTTAATTACGACAGACAATACTCTAATTCTTATCTGGCTGATGGCTAGGCTCCTCGAGACTACCGTAGCTGCTTGCAGGAAAGTAAATTAACCCAAACGTATTCTACGTTACTCAAATTGTCAACGAACAAATTCTCTTAAAGCAATGGGCGTTCCTTTGGTTACGTTATATTAATTGCCTCGCAATCACCTCACTGAATACTGGACTTCGATGTCCTACCAGATAACCAGGAGAATATATGTGCACCCAAGTACTCGTCTACAGCCGAGTTCACCCACGACAATGACAGATCACACTAACAAATCACAGTGATTTACGTTACAATCCGGTTGCAATGACAATACTGCAGAACCTAGTAAAATAACATACAGGACATGAACCCTCTAGAACACTGCCCACAATGGCTTTACTGAACTGCAATCACATATGGTGATGCTTAACACTAGCAACAATCACCATCAAATAACAACCCCTTTGCAATAACACACACAGCAAGTACTCTAACTTCCAAATATTAGAATACTGCACACACTTACTTACTGTTGCAAATGACCCCAGTGCTCTCAATAACCCTTAGAACATAGGTCAAAATATATCAATCACCACACAGTAAATAACACGATAACACTGGGCACCGTGACACTACGATTATATATACATAAATATATATATATATATATATATATATATATATATATATATATATATATATATATATATGTCGTACCTAATAGCCAGAACGCACTTCTCAGCCTACTATTCAAGGCCCGATTTGCCTAATAAGCCAAGTTTTCATGAATTAATGTTTTTTCGTCTACCTAACCTACCTAACCTAACCTAACCTAGCTTTTTTTGGCTACCTAACCTAACCTTACCTATAAATATAGGTTAGGTTAGGTTAGGTAGGGTTGGTTAGGTTCGATCATATATCTACGTTAATTTTAACTCCAATAAAAAAAAATTGACCTCATACATAGAGAAAAGGGTTGCTTTATCATTTCATAAGAAAAAAATTATAGTAAATATATTAATTCAGGAAAACTTGGCTTATTAGGCAAATCGGGCCTTGAATAGTAGGCTGAGAAGTGAGTTCTGGCTACTAGGTACGACATATATATATATATATATATATATATATGTCGTACCTAGTAGCCAGAACGCACTTCTCAGCCTACTATGCAAGGCCCGATTTGCCTAATAAGCCAAGTTTTCATGAATTAATTGTTTTTCGACTACCTAACCTACCTAACCTAACCTAACCTAACTTTCTCTGCTACCTAACCTAACCTAACCTATAAAGATAGGTTAGGTTAGGTTAGGTAGGGTTGGTTAGGTTCGGTCGAATATCTAAGTAAATTTTAACTCCAATAAAAAAAAATTGACCTCATACATAATGAAATGGGTAGCTTTATCATTTTATAAGAAAAAAATTAGAGAAAATATATTAATTCATGAAAACTTGGCTTATTAGGCAAATCGGGCCTTGCAAAGTTGGCTGAGAAGTGCGTTCTGGCTACTAGGTACGACATATATACATATATATATATATATATATATATATATATGTCGTACTTAGTAGCCAGAACGCACTTCTCAGCCTACTATGCAAGGCCCGATTTGCCTATTAAGCCAAGTTTTCCTGAAATAATATATTTTCTCTAATTTTTTTCTTATGAAATGATAGAGCTACCCATTTCATTATGTATGAGGTCAATTTTTTTTTATTGGAGTTAAAATTAACGTAGATATATGACAGAACCTAACCAACCCTACCTAACCTAACCTAACCTATCTTCATAGGTTAGGTTAGGTTAGGTAGCCGAAAAAGTTAGGTTAGGTTAGGTTAGGTAGGTTAGGTAGTCGAAAAACAATTAATTCATGAAAACTTGGCTTATTAGGCAAATCGGGCCTTGAATAGTAGGCTGAGAAGTGCGTTCTGGCTACTAGGTACGACATATATATATATATATATATATATATATATATATATATATATATATATATATATATATATATATATATATATATATATATATATTCAATTAGGTCGCCTGAGGAAGGATTTGCTTAGCTAACACACCAGTGTAGTAAACAGCTCATTCCTCGCTTTGGGACCATGTATGAACAATTGACTAGGCGCGAGCAAACGCCGAGACCCCAATGAAAATTTAAATCCCCTCCACTAGGCCGCTGACCTTCGCCATTCGCCGAAGCGAATCTAACGAGTAGGTCAAGGGCTCTCACAACAATAATTTATTGTTGTGTGGTGCCGTATATTTGATCCAAAACTCAGAATTAGTCTCAATTTTATTAGTCGAGTGTGAAGAACACATGCATAACAATAATAATGTGTGGGGGTGTAACGAAAAGACAGTGTTAACCATAACAACTTAGTTTATTCAATAAAGTACTAACTACTACAACAAAACAAAAAGAAATGTCAATGACGTTACTCGAAATCCTTCCTGTGGCACTATCAATGACAGCTAGACACCAGCCCCTCTGACTGCATAATGAACTAACTCGAACATAAGCGTGACCACCGAGGAATCAACAAGAAACAAGAACTAACAGATCTATAATCACAATTACAACAAATGACACAGTAGGTTCTGAAACACGTCTCCAGTAACCTCCTAACTGTTCTACGCCTCAGTGCAGTCTACACCTGCAATGGCGGTTGCAATGCAATCAAATCAGTAGTCTTTCAATGACAACAATAACTAATGGGTTCACTGGCAACTCCAGCAACCCTTCCTCAAATTAATCCTTACGTTAACACTCCGTCCCACGGACGATCAACAATCAATAACAATTGATTTACGTTAATAACACCATAACATTTACGTTAAATTAATAACACTTACAACTGTCGCTCGTAAAGCGGAAATTACACAACACACTACCCGTCGAGCATTCAGTGAGAAAATTCCATTAATCCCTGTACTTCCAGACAGCTGATTAATCTCTTTACTAGTTACGTTAATTTACGTTAATCGGTTACTAATCACTCAGCGATGGTAAACTCTGATTTACAATGTCCAAAGTGCTAAGAGAACGGTAATCACTCGTGATTACCTTTAGAGTAATTAATTACTATCCTCAAGATCAATAATTAAACAATTAAAATACGCAACCTTTCACACTGGCTCAGCAATTTACATTAAAGTATGAATTCCGTCTAAGCCTTCCATACTCAGACCAATTCAGGTGGCTAATAACAGTAATTAGCACCACGTTTACATTATTCTAAAATGACGTTACTCTTCCCACGAGTCAATCAAGTGCCGGTACTTCCGGTCAGAAAAATAACGACGTTACGTTAATGGAACAATGTAGCCTTCGTGTGAGTCGATCAAACTAGGATCGAGGTTAATTTCTTTGACTTCCTGAAACACGTCAATTACCCGACCCACTGACCGTTAATTACGACAGACAATACTCTAATTCTTATCTGGCTGATGGCTAGGCTCCTGGAGACTACCGTAGCTGCTTGCAGGAAAGTAAATTAACCCAAACGTATTCTACGTTACTCAAACTGTCAACGAACAAATTCTCTTAAAGCAATGGGCGTTCCTTTGGTTACGTTATATTAATTGCCTCGCAATCACCTCACTGAGTACTGGACTTCGATGTCCTACCAGATAACCAGGAGAATATATGTGAACCCATGTACTCGTCTACAGCCGAGTTCACCCACGACAATGACAGATCACCCTAACAAATCACAGTGATTTACGTTACAATCCGGTTGCAATGACAATACTGCAGAACCTAGTAAAATAACATACAGGACATGAACCCTCTAGAACACTGCCCACAATGGCTTTACTGAACTGCAATCACATATGGTGATGCTCAACACTACCAACAATCACCATCAAATAACAACCCCTTTGCAATAACACACACAGCAAGTACTCTAACTTCCAAATATTAGAATACTGCACACACTTACTTACTGTTGCAAATGACCCCAGTGCTCTCAATAACCCCTAGAACATAGGTCAAAATATATCAATCACCACACAGTAAATAACACGATAACACTGGGCACCGTGACACTACGATTATATATATATATATATATATATATATATATATATATATATATATATATATATATATATATATATATATATATAATTACTGCTGATACATGTAGCTATCAAACGTTATTGGGAACACTAAAGAGATCTCGCACTCCTTAAGTCACATGGGTGAGTGATTTATCGATCACGCATGCCGATAAACACTCTCGAGAGTTACGTTACTTGGACAGAGCGATGCTGGTCTCTCCAGTCAGCCTCGTCACTCACCAAATTCTACCAAAATTACGTTAATACATATATATATATATATATATATATATATATATATATATATATATATATATATATATATATATATATATATATATATATATATATATATAAATCACACTTGTCACGGCCCTGGGAACAATACCAGAAATTAAGACCACACTGTGGTACAGTCCACAATAATCATTGCCAGGAATCACTGGCGTTACACATACCTGATTGCTCAGTGTTGGAATTCCACACCTGCAAGACCACACATGGAAATGATATCACTCCGTCCCACGGACGATCAAAAATGACTACCACAATGAAATAATATAATTATTACATGGACATCCTCTCAGTCCTTGGCTAATCTATGTATACTCTGTTCCCGTGTGTACCCACACACACACACACACACACACTGTACGTCTGTGTACACCAGACGTAAGTCCCTCTGGACTGACAAGATGAAAACAAAGGTGATTATCTCCTCGCCCACACTCCACTCCACCTGAACAGGTGCTGCGTGACAATGTGACGGAACATTTGACCTCGAATTCAAGCTTTTAGAGACTAACTGATCACCAGAAATACACACATAAGTACTTACTCATTCATACTGCCGGCTACACACTATTCCCATACATCAGGCACCTCGCTATAGGTGGCTGGCTCGCTCAGGGTGGCGTAGGCGGCGGTAATACCTTACGTGGTATTTATTCGTAAAATTGGCGCACACTCGAACCCCTCCCACTCAACACACGGCTCGGCTCGCACCCTCGACCCACCGGTGAAGTGTAGCGTTCGTACCCAGGTGACGCGCACAACGATAGCCTCTCACACAAACATGGAAAATCTGCCTTGACACCGACACAAATTTCCCTGTTCCCATTGACTGCTACAGAGCACTAGCAGGTTTAATCAACACTGGTATGGGATCTACGAGTCTGTTACTGCTCGTATGCACATTCCCCACGATCCCAGATCACTGTACCTCACCCACTGTACACAATGTCTTAAACCCCTCCAAGCGATGACTTCGGCCGGATTCTGTGACGACCGCTGTCGTTGGTGAAGCAGGAAGCATCAGCAGTTGAGTAGTCCAGCCACCACGACGCCCTATACTTCAATTTGGCCGAATTGAGTACAGGAAGTGTCTTGACAAGGTGGCGGCTGAGTTCAGAATGCTGCTACACCGGCTACTTCCCGCGTCCTTCTCGAAATAACCAATGAGAGGAAGGCATACAGCGGCCTACCCCTCTCATCCAATCAGCGACGGTGTAGCATAGCCCCTAGGGCAGCTCCAAGATGGCCGACCAACATGGCGGCTCAAGATGTTTACTAAGATGGCGGCTGTTTCCATGACAACGACTCAAGTAGCCAGCGAGCGCGGGAGGCCCACAGCTCACCCACGCTTGCGGCCTAGCTGTTCCCGCGCAAAGTTGTCTTGCTCCATGCCATACAAGGAGATGATGCTACCAGCTCTAGCACTGTCCACAGTCATGCCACCCTGGCCAGGGTAACATTTATGGACTGCTGATGACTGGGGCTCTCACATAAGCCCAAACACTAGATGTTTCGGTTGCTGGTTACCAAACTTAAGTCCGCCCACTTAACAAAAGCACTTAACAAGTGTACTGGCTCCCACAGGCATAAGAGCACTATTGTAAGTGAGCTGGTGAACCATCCCCTCACACCATCCATCTCCCGCTAAACGCACCCGCCACACACTAAACTGAAATAAACTCGTTTAGGTACTAAAAAAATCAAGAGAGGGGTAGAAAATGCTAAAAAGTGGAGAGTAGGGGACACCAGTGTTGTATGGTGGGGGAGATGGGGTGGGAGGAAAGGGAAAGAAGGGTGAGGGGGGGGGGTTGCATAATGTAAAGAATAGGAAAGGTGTTAGAGCGGAGAAGGGATAGGTCAATTGGCTGAAATGGACGGTAGGAGAGGAGTGTGGAAGTGGGGTATAGCAGCTTCTGTCCCTTCCTGGACAATTATTAGTCGTCGAGTTAATAATGGTCTTGGACGGACCTAAATGGCGTCATCTGTTCTGTTTCTACTGTGGGAGCTTCCACCCCCAAACCAGGCAAATCCCCCTCCACACTCAGCTCCACCCTACCATTGTGGCCTGGGGTAAACACCTTGCTCAACACCAGTCCCCTGGGGCTCACAAGCCCGACACACAACTAGTACACGCCCACACGAATAATACCGACAATTGGGAACATCAACATAATATACCGCCCTCCGGCAGTGTGTTTTTTTTATCACCCCGACATCATCTTCACCACCACCAAAACTACCACCATCTACTACCGTCTACCACCATCTACCACCTCATTCTTCACAATTTTGAGACGAAGAAAGACAGAGGCTTTCTCTGCAAGCCTCGGTCTTTTCAAGTTTCCTTATGTGATTTGCTTTTAGACTGGGGCACTGCGATGGGGCGGTGTTACGAACCTTACCTCTTGTGAAGGTTAGTTTCAATTATAAATTGTTGGTGGACACAGTCGACAATGTATTATTGGAATAAATCTATTGCTGATATCTGTGGGGCCACGAGTCACCAGTAATACTCCGCCAAGCAAAGTAGTACCTTCTCAGCTGGAGATTGTTAGGAATAATGTGAAGCGGAATAGCCTAACTATGTGAGGGAAAACGGACTCAATCAAAGAGCATGCATGGAGAATATGGTAAATAAAGTCAATAAAGAGTTTGGTTGGAAATGTAAAGAATAGAGTATTAAGGGGCGATGACGCAAGAGCGGTCGGTGGACACCATCTTTGCTTTGAGGGGAGGAGGAACGTTGATGACCAAACCTTGCTTACTGACGGTTTTTCTCCAGCCGTACAGTCAGATAAGCCAAAATTGCATGTTAAAAGGGTTGCAAGATAGGGTAGAGTACTCAGGCAGTCTTTGGTGATGTTTTATACGAGAGAGTCCAAGTTTCCTAATGGTTTATATATGTGTGTCACCTGTAGGTAGGTGTGGTGGCTGTGTGCACTGTTCCAGATTTGGGACTGTGAGCCATAGGGTATCTAGAGCCCGCTTGGTAGTTTTATTAACTAAGTTACCAACTACAGAATGACCTTCAGTTGTAAGGAATAATGTCATATTTTATCATGTTATATATATATATATATATATATATATATATATATATATATATATATATATATATATATATATATATATATATATATATATATATATATATATAAGTTTGTGAGGGTACCATCTCTGGTGCCAATGTGGGGACCCATAGCCTCGGAGAAGAAAATAAAAAGTATTCAGAGGAGACCTTGTGGTTTCTCACTGAACTCTAATATTATCTTCTCCTACCACCCCCATTCTTTTGTATGTACACATATATATTTACTTTATTTGAACTATATATATATATATATATATATATATATATATATATATATATATATATATATATATATATATATATATATATGTATTTATATATATATAATATATATATATATATATATATATATATATATAATATATATATATATATATATATATATATATATATATATTATATATATATATTGTGACAATAATCTCCTTCAAGAGATTGAGCCTGCTCTTCCCTCTACAAATACGTCGCAACAAACTATATATAACTACTATGGAAGAAATGTCCAACAACGACAACAACATCTCCAAGGTTTGCCAGAGCGCAAAACGTATGCAGCCAGGGACACCTGTTCAGACTCAAACCGCCAAACTACCTGTTGATTGCTGCCGGCTCCTCGCTGATTGGTCGCCGGTCTGGCTGCAACTGCACTCGTCCCCCCATACTACTTGATGTCTGGGGTCGCCACGACCTCAGACCTCAGAATATTCTGTGCTTCCACGGTTACCACTCCTCCCGGCTAGACGTTAGCGTGTACTGAGAGAGGTGGTAGCTTAAAGCCAATATTCCAGCACCTCACATTTATTTTTGTATTGCACTTCTTGTTATTTTGTCTTAACGTAACTTTTCATTGTGTCATTTAATTATTCTTATTATTTTGATTGATTGATTTTATTATACAAATTTGTTTGTCCATTTTTTCATGTTTTGATTTATTTAACATAATTAAAATTTCATTGTTAAAGTTTACTTGTGTTTTGTGTGTCTTCTCCTTACCTTACCACAGACGAAGTTCCAGTTTTTTCTATTTTTTTTTATAACTATGTGACGAGGCCATACCCCTAGCCTTAAACAGCCGAACACCAACGCGTTACCGTCACAAGTTATATGGGGGCCTGTCCTAGGAGCTTCACTCAGGTACTGGTGTCAAGTGGTAATTTATGGTAAGCGTATTTAACTTTGTTAACGTAGCTTTACTATTTTTCATATTTAATTTCATTTTTTATAAGGTGCGGTGTATTGTGCATTACGAGAGTAACATATGGTGAAGGTGAGACAACTTTGGATTACGTGGTGACTGTAGGCCGCAGTCATACTCTTAATTGGTCATCTCTCCCTCCGTGTTATTACTCGTGTTTACCATCTATGTCCCTTGAATATTTCTCATTTTGACAGATCATCATATTGGTACCCTGGTACTGTGGTCTGCCCCGGGTCAAGAGTACCCAATCTTCTGCAATCTGACTGTAGGAGGACAAAGAGGGCCATAGTTCCTCTAGCTCGAACTTTAGTTGCTGAATTGGGACCTCAGCAGCAGTTCTCGTCACCAGTTGACACCTCGCACCCATACACGTCAGTCAGAGATGATGATACATACAACGGTAGGGAATTAGCTTATTTTTTCAGAGCACAAAAGTTCGCTAATTCTGTAAGTATCATATTAAATTCAGTAGGAAAAACTTGCTTTATGTCCTATAGAGACTTGGCAAGGTATGCCTACATCCTTGGACTACCAATTTTACTTTTGAGGCATTTAATTGTTTCTTTTGTTTTCGAAACTCTGTTTCATTTGTTAGTAGGATTTTCTTGCCCTTATCCTCTTACATGAGTACCGGGTACAAGATTTCCTGCGCCCTTGATTTAATTTAATCATTTAACATCTTTTACTTAACTTTAATTGTTAAAGATCTCACAGGATAGGTATCAGTTGCCACGTTGTCCTGTTTCTGACATTCACTATTGAATATTCGTGTACCTTTATTTGCTAATTTCACCATGTTTCGTCTCCAAGCTTTCCGTACAAATCCAGCAGGTGAAATAGGGACTTTAAGTCGTGCCAAGAAGACTGAATTACAAACTCTTGCACATGAGTATCAACTAGAAGTTCCCTACCAAGCCAACAAAAATGACCTACACAACCTGTTGCTGGATTACTATTTAGAGCAAGGTAAGATAGACTCTGAAACTCATGAAACTTACTATATTGCAGATAAAACTGATTTGGCAACTCTGAAACTCAAACTAGAGCTGGCCAAGATTGAAGAACGAACAGCTGCCATACGAAGGGAAGAACAAGAACGAGAAATCACCCTCAGAGAACGCGAAGCTGCCTTGAAGAGAGACGAACAAGAACGCGAGGCTGCTTTGAGGAGAAACGAACAAGAACGCGAGGCCGCTTTGAGGAGAGAAGAACACGAACGTGAGGTCGCATTACTCCGTGAACGTGAACGAGTACAGCTTGAAACACTTCAGGAGCGGGAACGCATACGGCTTGAAACCAAACAACGCGAGTTGGAGATGCAACGCGAACATGACAAGCAACAAGCGACTCTGGCTCTAGAGTGTCGTCAACGAGAATACACGTTGGAAACTTCACACCTCGCTCAACGCCAGCAAGCTACTGCCAATCTTCCCGTCAGTTTTAATATATCACATGCAAGTAAGTTAATGCCATCCTTTGTAGAAGCAGAAGTTGATGTGTTTTTCACCACCTTTGAAACCCTTGCTAATCAACTCAGTTGGCCTGTCGACCAATGGGCCACACTTCTCAGAGTCCATCTTACAGGTAGAGCGGCAGTCACACTCAGTACTCTGGCGTCTGAGAATGACTACCCGACTCTGAAACAAGCAGTGTTGGACGCCTACCTCCTCTCTACTGAAAGTTATAGAAGGAAATTCCGTGACCACCTGAAGGCAGGTACCACTACCTTCCTTGAGTTTGCTAACACGAAACGGAGGTATTTCATGAAATGGCTGGAAGCAGCACATGTCTCTACTTTTACAGAACTCGTCAACCTGATGCTTGTTGAAGAATTCTTGAGACGTGTGCCGCCTCCTGTCCGCCTCTACTTAGCAGATAAAGAAGAAACCGACTACCTGAAGTGTGCTAAGTCGGCTGACACTTACAGCCTCATCCACCGGCTGACACCCGAACCATCCTCCAGTAAGAAGTCGTGGTACAGTTACGAGAAGGTGAGCCCCGATCAAGCTGGTTCACAACTGTACTACAAGTATTGTAGACTCTATGGACATACCATAGACAAGTGTGGTAAGTCTCAATACAAGGGAACCACTGACCAACAAAAACCCAAACCAACTCCTCCTAAGTCCGGTAAGCCTGTGATGAATGTTGGTGTTTATGTTAATGATCTTTCTCTTTTCAGTAACCACCTGTATACTGGAACTGTCTCTGCCAACGGTTCAAATCCGGAGGGACGTTTCAAATTGAAGATCTTGAGGGACACAGCGGCTCTACAATCGATCATCTTGAAGTCGGCTGTGCCCAACATCACCTACACCGGAGAAACTGTCTTCATCACTGACCTCACTGCTACCACTCCATACCCTCTCGCCAGAGTCCACCTGGATTGTCCCTACGTGAACGGGGAAGTCCAAGTCGCCGTCAGGGAAAAGCCTTTTCCCATGCCTGGAGTGCAACTTCTCCTAGGCAACGACTTGGCAGAAGACCTGCAACCGACCAACCTGATCGTCATGGACAAACCCCAGGTGTGTAACTCTGTGCCAAGTAACCCTATTCTAGAGTATGTTCCAGCAGAGGTTCAAGAGAGTGATGAAGTTTCTCCTCCGGTTCTCGTGACCACCCGTGCACAAGCCGCACGTCCACAGCCAGCTGACTCTACTGCTACCGCTGTCCCTCAAGACCCTCAGAAACTCCCCCCGCATCTGACCAAGCTAGAGTTCCATAAGTTGCAGAGGAAAGATCTTACTTTAACACCATTGTTTTTCCAGGCTGAGACTCAACCCGACAGTATTCCTGGGTTCTTCCTAGAGAACGACTTGCTCTACCGCAGATATAGACCCAGTAAACTGAAGGAGGAGGACGATTGGGCCAACATCGAACAACTTGTGATTCCCACCAGCCTGCGGCCCACCATTCTACACCTGGCCCACGGAGCACTCTCCCACTACGGCTTCAACAAGACTTACCATGGGATTCGTCAAGACTACTACTGGCCAGGTATGGTAAATAACGTCAAACAGTACGTAAAACAGTGTCATACATGTCAGATGGCAGGCAAACCGAACATCTCCATTCCCAGAGCGCCACTGATTCCCATACAGGTGCCTGCGGAACCTTTCCACAGACTCATAATGGACTGTGTTGGTCCTTTACCTCGGACCAGTTCAGGTAACGCCTACATCCTAACCATCCTGTGTCCTACCACCAGATTTCCCATAGCAGTTCCAGTGAAGAACATCACGGCTGCTACGGTTATAAAACATCTATTGAAGATCTTCACTCAATACGGATTTCCCAGGGAGATTCAAAGCGACTGTGGTACCAACTTCACCAGTGATCTCTTCAAAAGGACACTGGAGGAGTTCAACATCAAACAGGTATTGTCCAGCCCCTATCATCCTGCTTCACAGGGTTCTCTTGAACGTAGTCATCAGACTATCAAAGCACTCTTGAAAAAGTTTTGTAGTGAAACCTCGAAGGATTGGGATAAGCAGATTGACCTTATAATGTGTATTTTCAGAAGTCTCCCCAATGAGTCCCTAGGAGTATCTCCTTGTGAGATGCTCTACGGCCGTAAGTGCCGTACTCCCCTTAAGGCTTTCAAAGACTCTCTCCGAGATGACACCTTCAGTGAGCATCAGAATGTGCCCCAGTTTCTTCAAAACCTTCAACACATTCTAGAGAGAGTCCACCGCTTTGCCCATGATAATCTATTGAAAGCCCAGGAGAAGATGAAAACTCATTACAACCAGACCAGCAAAGTACGAAAATTCAAGCCGGGAGACTTCATCCTTGCATATTTCCCTATCCCAGGTTCACCTTTACAAAACAGGTTTTCAGGACCCTACCGCGTCAAAGAGTGCAGGAATAATAACAACTACGTAATAGAGACTCCAGATAGGCGGCGGAAGACCCAGCTGTGCCACGTCAACCTCCTGAAGCAATATAATGGTACTCCTCCCACTGTCCTGACTAACTATTCCACCTTCACAGAACCCTACATCCACAGTGAGACCTTCCCAGCTTCTCCTCCCGAAAGCACTGACAAGGAGTCAGCGCTTTCTAATTCCGAAATCCTTAATGATCTTCCCAAATGCTTTCAGGATAATAATCGTGCTCCTTTTCCCTCTTCTAATTCCACTCTCACCGCGTCAGATAAGCCCTTCATCCTCCATGTCGACGCCAATGGTACCGACGTTGGTGGTGTCGTGATGCAGCAACGAGGCGAGAAGAATACACCTGTCAGCGACTACTGCTACAAGGAACTACGGAACAATTGGCAAGGAGCTACTCTTCCTCATCCTGAAGCTTCAGCACTTCACTCCACACCTGAAAAGTGCT
>NC_091156.1:30797005-30812005 GCF_040958095.1 Procambarus clarkii | reverse complement strand
TCTAATCATTCTAGGCTTCCATATTGCACGTACCATAAACAAGTTGGTCACCACACTGCGGATTGTAGAGCTAGGCAAAGGACATCTCCACCTCGTAACTCCCATGGTCAGTCTTGGCGAGGCTCACAGCGTCCAAGACATTATCAGAACTCTCGTAATTACAACTCCCAGCCCAGCTATAATGCAACTTCAAATTATAATGCTCAGTCACAGAATGCTGGAGCTCAGAATGTTCACTCCATGTCGTCGGGAAACCCCCAAGGCCATCCGCTAACCAATTCAAGCTAGCCAATCCTAATGCCCTCCCTGTGTATTCAGTAGCTACCCAAAATAGATTTGGACACTTGACAGAGGAGGACACTGACTCTAGACCAGTTGTAGATGTTGACGGATCCACAGTAAATTTGACACAAACAAGACACAGATATCCCAGACAACATAAGTCAAAAATAGTAACTTGTCCAGTCTCAAGTGATGGTCCCCTTGTCTCAGCCATTGTACATGGTAGAGTTTTAAAAGTTTTTCTTGACTCAGGTGCAAAAATTAATATTGTCAAGCCCTCAGCTCTTAGAGACATTGAAAGTATGCACCCTACTATTTTAAAACAGTCACACATACCTTTTCTAAGTGGTATTTCAGGAAATAAAGTAAAAGTTCAGGGTGAAATTGACCTCCCACTCAAGTTCAATGATGTCACATTGTCTATAACATGTTTAGTTGTTGACATTATTCATTTTCCTGGAGACATTCTCTTAGGTCTGTACACCATGATTGATGAAAATATTGCATTGTTTCCCCATCGTTGGAACATAAGTATCAAAGACCACGTCATACCTTTGTGTAGCATGGATCGACAGGGCCATGAGTTCAACCTTCAATCAGATTACTTTAATTTTGTTGACACCCGCCTTGCTAGCGTAGGTTTGTCAGATCATTGTCGTGGTAGCATACCTGAGAAAACAGGCACTCGATTGAAGCATAGTAGTTGTGCAGTTGTTAAGGAGAATGATGTGGTGTTTGTGTGTTACTGAGGAAGTCTTGGTTGTAGGGTTGATGTAAAGTCATGACTTGGTTACTGACTTTAATACTTAATATGATTACATGACTAGTAGCTACCAAGCTTGGCGGGCATCCTGTACGCTCTCTTGTTTACCTCCAATCTCTCTGGCGTCTCAGCCGCCGCACATAGAAAACGGATGGTACCATTTTCTGTGAACATGACAAATGAGTATCGGGACTTTCTGGAAGGGGACGCCCTAACGGATTCTCGTTGTCTCGCTCGCCTGGCAGCTTCCATCTCTGACGTCAGTGGTTCCATGGCTACTGACACTGTGCTACACCCTCATTCTCTCACCAGAATAAGAGTTAAGGTTCAGGGAGTGCCTGAGTTGTCGGATGTGATTGTGGAAAGTGAAACATGTAAAGTGAATGGTACATTTGTTGAACCCTCCTGGCACACAGTACAGGATGGTACTGTCACACTTTTTATCGCAAACACAAGTAATGCCGATATCCATCTCCAGTCTGGTACCCATGTTGTAGATTTTGCCCATTACTCGTTACCGGTGCGAGTTGTGGATGATGTCTCCATGGATCATACTGTTTGTACACTCACACCAGGAGAACAGGGATCTCAGCCAGAGGTGCAAGCGCAACACCTCAGTCCTACTGATTTTCCTGACTCTGTGGCTCAGCTTTTGAAAATTTTGAACAAGAATAGAGCTGTTGTTGCTCTACCAGGAGAAAAATTAGGTCTCACTCCTCTCATTACACATAAAATTCCCCTTGAACAAGGAACTACGCCTATTTATGTACCAGCTTACCGTCTTCCCCATTCTCAGAGAGCAGAAGCAGATAGACTTGTAGAAGAAATGTTACAGAGTGATGTAATTGAATCGAGTAATTCGCCATGGAACGCTCCATTGATTCTTGTACCAAAGCGAGATGGGACTTGGAGACCTGTAATCGATTATCGCAAGCTTAACAGAGTAACAATACCTGATCGTTTCCCACATCCAGTTCTAAATGATTTGTTGCAAAGTATTGGTCGAAACAAAGTATTCTCAACGTTAGATTTGTTGCAGGGATTCTGGCAAATCCCCCTTGATGAGGAAAGTAAACAATTGACAGCCTTTAGTACTCGCAATGGTCATTTTCATTTCAAAAGAATGCCGTTTGGTTTGCGTAGTAGTCCAATAACCTTTTCACGGCTCATGACAAATCTATTTCGTAGATTGATAGGAAGTACGCTTCTAGTTTACCTTGATGATCTCATAATCATGTCGCAAGATGTTCAGACTCATTTCCAGAACCTTGAAAAGGTACTTGCAAAGCTCGCTGAAGCTAATTTAAAAATAAAGCTTGCAAAATGTTCATTTTTAAAGCAAAAGATTAATTTCCTAGGTCATACAGTTACACCTTCAGGTATTACATTGAATGAATCAAAAATTATTGCTGCCCGTGATTTTCCAACACCTCGTACCGCAGAGGCCGTAAGACAGTTCACAGGTCTTGTAGGATTTTATCGTTCATTTATTGCTGGATTCTCTATTATAGCCGCTCCGCTTTACAAGTTGCAAAGAAAAGATGAACCCTTTGTTTGGGGAGAGGCCCAGGATCAATCATTCAAAAAACTCAAAGCAGCCTTGATTTCGTCACCTGTCCTTAGGTACCCAGATTTTTCTAAACCTTTTACGTTGGTTACAGATGCTAGTGACATAGGTCTAGGTGCTGCATTACTTCAAACAGAAGGTCACAGAGATCACGCAATAGCTTATGCTAGCCGCACATTATCTAAAGAAGAGAAATATTATAGTGCAACAGAACGAGAAGCCTTGGCAGTTGTCTGGGCACTTAAACATTTCAAGGATACAATTTATAATTACCCAGTTCATGTTCTTACAGATCACCAACCATTAATTCCCTTGTTCAAAAATAAGAATCCAGTTGGAAAGTTTGCTAGATATTTGCTCACAATTCAAGAATTCAATCCCACATTTGGTTATATTCCAGGAAAGCAAAATGTTGTAGCCGATGCGTTTTCTCGACACGTAGCTGCGATTCAGTTAAATTACCCAGCATTAGATGCTACAGTAGTAGAAACAGAACAAAGACAAAACCCCATATGGGCACCTGTCATTAAATTTTTGACTAAGCAAGACACTCGCCCGATTCATAAACCGCCAGTACCATTGAAAGAACTAGTTATGTTGGACAATTTACTGTGTAGAGTAGTAAAGCTAGGGACAGCCCCGAGGAAATGTTGTCAGTTAGTTGTTCCAGCTGTCTTGGTACCAACTGTGTTAAAAATTATCCATGATGCTCCTGCAAGTGCACATCCAGGAAAGGATCGTACACTCCAACAAGGTCGATTGAAATATTTTTGGCCAAAAATGGCTAAGGAGATTGCTCATTATGTTGACAGATGTTTAACTTGTTTACAGCACAAGGGACATGTTTCAGGACCTAATCCAATTCAGGTGTACCCAGCAACTAAAGCTCCTTGGGAACGAATATCGATGGATTTATTGACAAATTTTGCGGAAACAGAGAAAGGGAACAAACATTTGCTTGTAATGGTCGATAATTTTTCACGGTTTTGCGAACTAGTTCCTATCCCGAACAAAACAGCAGAAACCATAGCCAGTGCATTCCATGACCAAATAATTTGTAGATATAGTATGCCTAAAGTAATCCTTTCAGATAATGGTCCAGAATTCAGTAATAGTATTCTAACTAGATTGTGTGATTTATATAACATCAAAAAATGTAGCATCATGCCTTATCATCCGGCAAGTAATGGACTAGCTGAACGTACTAACAGGAAAGTGTTAGATGCCTTGAGAGTCACGTTGAATTTTGATAACAACAATTGGGATGATTTTATACCCTTAATTCAGTGTGCTATAAATTCTTCAATTAATGTTTCTACTGGTGACACACCTCACGCTATTCTTTATGGTACAGATAAGATCCTCCCTAATGAATTGATTAACGTACCTCCTACTCCCTTATATAACGTAGATGATTTTGTTCAAGTGAAGCGTAGACAAATGCAACTAGTATTCAAGAAAATACGAGAACAACTGTCCAAAGCAACAGCCGAGTTCACTCTAGCAAGGAATGCACGAGCTAACCCCAGTAAAATAACTATTGGATCTGTAGTAATGATACTTAACCAACACAGGTCTGGTCCTATGTACAAGTTAACTAAGAAATTTTTGGGTCCATATAAGGTAATCGAGCTTATTAAAGGTAACAAATACAGACTTAAGAACTTGTTAACAGGAGAGTATATAAATGAACATTTAGACCACATGAAGTTAGCTAAAATGACTGTTGACGAGACTGATGAGGAAGATGACAATGAACTTACCCAGACAGATACTCCTACTCGGACACCACCTTCTGTGGTTGACAGACCACTTGATGTTCAACAACCCCATACTAGCAATTATAATCTTAGATCTAGACCTCTCGTTTCAACCGTGCACTCACCACATGTCCATTGGCTAGATGTTAACGAGGATATCTCTCAAGATGATAGTTTGTCGCATGAAGTTTCACCTGTTCCGGACCTTCAGTCAGAGCCAGAGTTGTATAGTGCTCTGGATGAGCTAGGTGTAGATATCCGCAGAATTTATAATTGAGTGCACTCTGCAGTTATTCTGTTGTTTTGAAAAAAAAAAAAAAAAAAAAAAAAAAAACTCATTTGCAGTATTTCTACCACATGTGTCTTATTATTACCATTATATATAATGTATAGTTTTTCTCAACTTTATTTGGTTATAAATTAGATGCCATTGTTAAGTCTACTACCATTTGTATTTTTACAGTGCTTGTCATAGGAGTTATTATTGTTCTAGCAACCACATTGAGGCCAGTGAATCCTGACTGCTATCACGCAGATGTTAGTCTTCTTGATCCAGGTCTTGTATATGCTTGTAAATATATTGCACATTATATATATTGTACATTGGTCTTGTAAATATATTGTATTATTTCAGAAAAAAAAGAGAAAAAAAAAAAAAAATCATTATCTATCTTGAAATTCAATTGTGGTTGTTAGGTCAGAACTTTGTTCCATTAATGTAATAATTGTTTAATTTTGTATGGTTTTCAAGCACATGCCATTGACACATGTTAATAATTTTGTTTAGGCAATACCTTGAGTTGTATTGTTCATATCTGATCAGTAGACATACACATGTTCTTAATACTCTGGTTTAATCAAAGAATTGTTACCATGATTTTCACCTATTATGATGAATTTTTTTTTGGTGCATATATGCCGAGTTGTTAGTATTACGCACACCTGATCTTCTTTCAATGTTTTATTATGCAAATTTCACATGTAAGCCATTATTGAATGCCACCGAGGTCCTTTCAGTATCATTGTAACTATATAGCTAGCCAGAGCTTGTCGACAAGGGACGTCGACTTGGTAGCGTGTCCGAGCGGTGTTATACTCAAATTCTGTCAGTTGAAATGTAACCAATCACAGGCGAGTAGGCCTCTGACGTCATGCCAGACAGAGGAGCATCAGGCATGCTCCCAGCAGCCTCAGTTATCCTCACAGACTCAGAGTAGAAGGACCTCGGCTAGGCAGATATATACCTTGCTATCTCAGTCAATAAATATATACAGAAGCGACTACTGTGTCTACCTTCTACCCCGAAAAAGGCAAAGGAATAAATTTATATATATATATATATATATATAATATATATATATATATATATATATATATATATATATATATATATATATATATATATATATATATATAACATATATATATATATATATATATATATATATATATATATATAACATATATATATATATATATATATATATATATATATATAATATATATATATATATATATATATATAATATATATATATATATATATATATATATATATATATATATATATATATATATATATATATATATATATATATATATATATATATATAATATTAACTTGCTGCATTATAATGCATATAATATTAATATTGCTGCAGGGAAATACACGGACCTCATTGCAAAAGTCATCAGAGGGTCAAATAACCTTGATGCACCTGATACCATCAAAGCCTGGCCCAATCTGTTACTTTTTGGCAATGCATGCTTAGGTGTACCAGACAGAGGAGGCAAGACACTGGCCTCATCCGTCAATAAAGCAATTAGGGATTTTCCTAGGGCTGACAACCTAGTCCGCCTCCCCAAACACACCAAACACCGCCAAGGCAGACCAAGTATGACAATCAGCGACAACAGAAAATTAGGTACCCAAGTCAGCAAGAAAATTGAAGAGGGCAATACAGTCGGGGCACTCAGGTTGATCACAAGTGAGGACAAAATTTTGCCCAGGGATGAAACCACAGCCCAAGCACTGAGAGAAAAACACCCCCTCAGGGCCGTAGGTGGACCTCCCCCACAGGTCAGGCTCGCCCCTAACCAGGAACCTCTCGTCCTCCGGGAGTCAGAGGTTTATAAAGCTATCGTTTCATTTCCCCCGGGCTCCTCAGGAGGCTACACAGGGGTAAGACCTCAACATGTGAAGGAAATGGTGAACCCTGTTCTTGACCCAGTTGCAGAGGCGCTCCTGACAGAAATCACAACGTTTGTCAACAACTGCCTCGCCGGGTTAATCCCTGATGAAATCAAACCATTCTTCTTTGGGGCATCCCTATGTGCCCTGAAAAAGAAGGGGGGAGGGATGAGACCCATTGCCGTTGGTAATACCCTTCGCCGCCTAGTTGCAAGGGCTGCTGTCAGAAGTATCCGAATGGAAGCAGCCACCATGCTGCAACCCAACCAGCTGGGGTTTGGAGTCCCCCAAGGCTGTGAAGCAGCGGCTCATGCTGCACGAGCCTACATTAGCTCTCTTACTGAAGACCAGGCAGTAGTAAAATTAGATTTTAAAAACGCTTTCAACTCGGTCAAAAGGGAAGCAATCCTCACTGCAGTCCAGGAACATTGCCCAAGCATTCTCCCAGCAAACAATTTTAGGTTGCCACAACATATCTGGAAAGTATTTGAAAGTATTGGAAACGTTTGTTTTATCGTATCAGATACGATATTGTGTGTGGACTTAAATAGGTTTCCAAAACTTATAACCAAGACATATGTATCTAACACTAATTTGAGATGTTGTGGCAACTTTACACTCCTAACATGAGTCATTCATAATCCATTCATATACCAATATGAATCTCTTATGAAAGGTTTGAGCCAATAATCTGAACCCTTTTCACATCTTTGTGTTTAAAGTTAAATTTCTTGAAATTAAATTATATTTTATATTATATTATTTTTATTATATTTTATATTATATTATTTTTATTATATTTTATATTATATTATTTTTATTATATTTTATATTATATTATTTTTATTATATTTTATATTATATTATTATTTTCAATTTAAATATTAAAACCAATTTAAGGGTAAAAAAAATCTAATAATTTATATTTCTTCTATTATTTACTAACAATTATAATTATTTACTAACGGAGAGAGGGGAGGCTGTACGGCGGAGAGTGGCGGCTGTGGCGGATAGTGGCGGCGGGCGGACAGTGGCGGCGGGCGGACAGTGGCGGCGGCGGGCGGACAGTGGCGGCGGTGGCGGCGGGCGGACAGTGGCGGCGGTGGCGGACAGTGGCAGCGGGCGGACAGTGGCGGCGGGCGGACAGTGGCAGCTGTGGCGGCGGGCGGACCGTGGCGGCTTTGGCGGCGGTGGTGGACAGTGGCGGCGGGCGGACAGTGGCGGCGGCGGGCGGACAGTGGCGGCGGCGGGCGGACAGTGGTGGCGGCGGGCGGACAGTGGTGGCGGCGGGCGGACAGTGGAGGCGGCCGGCGGACAGTGGTGGTGGCGGGCGGACCGTGGTGGTGGCGGGCGGACAGTGGTGGCGGCGGGCGGACAGTGGTGGCGGCGGGCGGACAGTGGTGGCGGTGGCAGACAGTGGTGGCGGTGTTGGACAGTGGTGGCGGTGGCGGATAGTGGCAGCGGGCGGACAGTGGCGGCGGGCGGACAGTGGCGGCGGTGGCGGATAGTGGCGGCGGGCGGACAGTGGCGTCGGGCGGACAGTGGCGGCGGTGGCGGATAGTGGCGGCGGGCGGACAGTGGCGGCGGGCGGACAGTGGCGGCGGTGGCGGATAGTGGCGGCGGGCGGACAGGGCGGCGGCGGGCGGACAGTGGCGGCGGGCGGACAGTGGCGGCGGGCGGACAGTGGCGGCGGGAGGACAGTGGCGGCGGTGGCGGCGGGCGGACAGTGGCGGCGGGCGGACCGTGGCGGCTTTGGCGGCGGTGGTGGACAGTGGCGGCGGGCGGACAGTGGCGGCGGCGGGCGGACAGTGGCGGCGGCGGGCGGACAGTGGCGGCGGCGGGCGAACAGCGGCGGCGGCGGGCGGACAGTGGAGGCGGCGGGCGGACAGTGGAGACGGCGGGCGGACAGTGGAGACGGCGGGCGGACAGTGGTGGCGGCGGGCGGACAGTGGTGGCGGCGGGCGGACAGTGGTGGCGGTGGCAGACAGTGGTGGCGGTGGCGGACAGTGGCGGACAGTGGCGGCGGTGGCGGACAGTGACGGCGGTGGCGGACAGTGGCGGCGGTGGCGGACAGTGGCGGCGGTGGCGGACACTGGCGGCTGTGTCTGGCGGTGGCGGCTGGCGGCGTCTGTGATGAGTGGTGGCGGCTGGCGGTGGTGGGTGGTGGCGGCAGTGGTGGTGGGTGGTGGTGGTGGCGGCAGCTGGTGGTGGTGGGTGGTGGCGGCGGTGGTGGTGGGTGGTGGTGGCTGCGGTGGTGGTGGGTGGTGGTGGCGGCGGCGGCTGGTGGTGGTGGGTGGTGGCGGCGGTGGTGGTGGGTGGTGGTGGCGGCTGGTGGTGGTGGGTGGTGGCGGCGGGTGGTGGGTGGCGGCGGCGGCTGGTGGTGGTGGGTGGTGGCGGCGGGTGGTGGGGGCTGTGGTGGGTGGTGGCGGGCGGTGGCGGGCGGTGGCGGGCGGTGGCGGGCGGCGGCTGTGGTGGGTGGTGACGATCGGCGGTGGGGGGGCTGGTGGCGGCTGGCGGTGGCGGCTTGCGGTGGCGACTGTGGCAACGGGCGGTGACGGCTGATAGCGGGCGGTGGTGGCGGCTGGTGGCAGGTGGTGGTGGCGGTGGTGGCGGCTGGTGGTGGCGGCTGGTGGTGGTGGCAGCTGGTGGCGGTGATGGCGGCTGGTGGTGGTGGCAGCTGGTGGCGGTGATGGCGGCTGGTGGTGGTGGTGGTGGCGGCTGGTGGTGGTGGCAGCTGGTGGCGGTGATGGCGGCTGGTGGTGGTGGTGATGGCGGCTGGTGGCGGGCGGTGGCGGGCGGTGTCGGCTTGTGGCGGCTGGTGGTGGCGGCGGTGGTGGGTGGTGGCGGTGGTGGGTGGTGGCGGTGGTGGTGGCGGCTGTGGTGGGTGGTGGCGGTGGTGTCGGCGGCGGCTGTGGTGGGTGGTGGCGGCGGCGGCGGTGATGGGTGGTGGCGGTGGCGGTGGTGGTGGGTGGTGGTGGCGGCGGTGATGGGTGGTGGTGACGGCGGCGGTGATGGGTGGTGGCGGCGGTGGTGGTGGGTGGTGGTGGCGGCGGCGGCTGGTGGTGGTGGGTGGTGGCGGTGGGTGGTGGCGGCGGGTGGCGGTGGTGGGTGGCGGTGGCTGGTGGCGGGTGGCGGCTGGTGGCGGGTGGTGGCGGGTGGCGGCTGGTGGTGGGTGGTGGCGGGTGGCGGCTGGTGGTGGGTGGTGGCGGCTTGTGGTGGGTGGCGGGTGGCGGCGGGTGGTGGGTGGTGGCGGCGGGTGGTGGGTGGTGGCGGCGGGTGGTGAGTGGCGGTGGTGGGTGGCGGTGGCTGGTGGCGGGTGGCGGCTGGTGGTGGGTGGTGGCGGGTGGCGGCTGGTGGTGGGTGGTGGCGGGTGGCGGCTGGTGGTGGGTGGCGGCTGGTGGTGGGTGGCGGGTGGCGGCGGGTGGCGGCGGGTGGCGGCTGGTGGTGGGTGGCGGGTGGCGGCTGGTGGTAGGTGGTGGGTGGCGGTGGGTGGCGGCTGGTGGTGGGTGGCGGGTGGCGGTGGGTGGCGGCTGGTGGTGGGTGGCGGGTGGCGGTGGGTGGCGGCTGGTGGTGGGTGGTGGCAGGTGGCGGCTGGTGGTGGCTGGTGGCGGTGGGTGGTGGCGGTGGGTGGTGAGTGGCGGTGGTGGCTGGTGGCGGGTGGCGGCTGGTGGCGGGTGGCGGCTGGTGGTGGGTGGTGGCAGGTGGCGGCTGGTGGTGGGTGGTGGCGGATGGCGGCTGGTGGTGGGTGGCGGGTGGCGGCGGGTGGTGGGTGGTGGCGGCGGGTGGTGAGTGGCGGTGGTGGGTGGTGGTGGCTGGTGGCGGCTGGTGGTGGGTGGTGGCGGGTGGCGGCTGGTGGTGGGTGGTGGCGGGTGGCGGCTGGTGGTGGGTGGTGGTGGGTGGCGGCTGGTGGTGGGTGGTGGTGGGTGGCGGCTGGTGGTGGGTGGCGGCTGGTGGTGGGTGGCGGGTGGCGGCTGGTGGTGGGTGGCGGGTGGCGGGTGGCGGCTGGTGGTGGGTGGTGGCAGGTGGCGGCTGGTGGTGGGTGGCGGCTGGTGGTGGGTGGCGGCTGGTGGTGGGTGGCGGCTGGTGGTGGGCGGCGGGTGGCGGCTGGTGGCGGCCAGCTGGGACACACCCTTCACCACTGAAGGTCTGAGCACAACTAACCATATGTCTCTCTCACCCACCAGCCCAGTGTTGCCAGCTCGCGCTCTCAAAATGTTTCCTTCAAAGATTGTATATTATCTTTGAACAACAAGTTTGATTATCAAGGAAATAATGCGTATATTATTGTCACATTAATACTGTGCAATATCTTATTACATTCCTGCTAAATAATTATAATTTGAAACAGGACAAAAAATCCAACATATATATAAAAACCAACATTAGAGATCACGAGGCCTAGGCCTCGCCTGTGACCACACATCCTGCCTCCCTGGCCTGCTACCCTCTCACACCTCACACTCTTAACTCTCTCATAATCACTCTCACTCTCTTACTCTGTCACTCTTACTCTCTGTCACTCTTACTCTGTCACTCTTACACTCTGTCACTCTTACTCTCTGTCACTCTTACTCTCTGTCACTCTTACTCTCTGTCACTCTTACTCTGTCACTCTTACTCTCTGTCACTCTTACTCTGTCACTCTTACTCTCTGTCACTCTTACTCTCTGTCACTCTTACTCTGTCACTCTTACTCTCTGTCACTCTTACTCTCTGTCACTCTTACTCTCTGTCACTCTTTCTCTGTCATTCTTACTCACTCTCAGTCACCCTTACCCATTCATACTCACTCTCTCACTCTTACTCTCATACTCTTACTCTCAATTACTCTTACTCTCAATCACTCTTACTCCCAATCACTCCTACTCCCAATCACTCCTACTCTCAATCACTCTTACTCTCATTCTTACTCTTACTCTTACTCCTAATCACTCTTACTCTCAATCACTCTTATTCTCATTCATACTCTCACTCTTACTCTTACTCCCAATCACTCTTACTCCCAATCACTCTTACTCTCAATCACTCTTACTCTCAATCACTCTTACTCTCAATCACTCTTACTCTCATTCTTACTCTTACTCACTCTTACTCTCAATCACTCTTATTCTCATTCTTACTCCTACTCCCAATCACTCTTACTCCCAATCATTCTTACTCTCAATCACTCTTACTCTCAATCACTCTTACTCTCAATCACTCTTACTCTCAATCACTCTTACTCTCATTCTTACTCTTGCTCACTCTTACTCTCAATCACTCTTATTCTCATTCTTACTCCTACTCCCAATCACTCTTACTCCCAATCACTCTTACTCTCAATCACTCTTACTCCCAATCACTCTTACTCTCAATCACTCTTACTCTCAATCACTTTTACTCTCAATCACTCTTACTCTCAATCACTCCTACTATCACTAACTCTCAATCACTCTTACTCTCACTCTAACTCTCAATCACTCTTACGCACTATTACTCACTCTTTCTCTCAGTCATCCTTACTCACTCTCATACTCACTCTTACTCTGTCACTCTTACTCTCTGTCACTCTTACTCTCTGTCACTCTTACTCTCTGTCACTCCTACTCTCTGTCACTCTTACTCTCTGTCACTCTTACTCTCTGTCACTCTTACTCTGTCACTCTTACTCTCTGTCACTCTTACTCTCTATCACTCTTACTCTGTCTCACTCTTACTCTGTCATTCTTACTCTGTCACTCTTACTCACTCTCAGTCACCCTTACCCATTCATACTCACTCTCTCACTCTTACTCTCATACTCTTACTCTCAATTACTCTTACTCTCAATCACTCTTACTCCCAATCACTCCTACTCTCAATCACTCCTACTCTCATTCTTACTCTTACTCTTACTCCCAATCACTCTTACTCTCAATCACTCTTATTCTCATTCTTACTCTTACTCTCACTCTTACTCCCAATCACTCTTACTCCCAATCACTCTTACTCTCAATCACTCTTACTCTCAATCACTCTTACTCTCATTCTTACTCTTACTCACTCTTACTCTCAATCACTCTTATTCTCATTCTTACTCCTACTCCCAATCACTCTTACTCCCAATCACTCTTACTCTCAATCAATCTTACTCCCAATCACTCTTACTCTCAATCACTCTTACTCTCAATCACTCTTACTCTCAATCACTCTTACTCTCATTCTTACTCTTACTCACTCTTACTCTCAATCACTCTTATTATCATTCTTACTCCTACTCCCAATCACTCTTACTCCCAATCACTCTTACTCTCAATCACTCTTACTCCCAATCACTCTTACTCTCAATCACTCTTACTCTCAATCACTTTTACTCTCAATCACTCTTACTCTCAATCACTCTTACTCTCACTAACTCTCAATCACTCTTACTCTCACTCTAACTCTCAATCACTCTTTCGCACTATTACTCACTCTTTCTCTCAGTCATCCTTACTCACTCTCATACTCACTCTTACTCTGTCACTCTTACTCTGTCACTCTTACTCTCTGTCACTCTTACTCTCTGTCACTCTTACTCTGTCACTCTTACTCTCTGTCACTCTTACTCTCTGTCACTCTTACTCTCTATCACTCTTACTCTGTCATTCTTACTCCGTCACTCTTACTCACTCTCAGTCACCCTTACCCATTCATACTCACTCTCTCACTCTTACTCTCATACTCTTACTCTCAATTACTCTTACTCTCAATCACTCTTACTCCCAATCACTCCTACTCCCAATCACTCCTACTCTCAATCACTCCTACTCTCATTCTTACTCTTACTCCCAATCACTCTTACTCTCAATCACTCTTATTCTCATTCTTACTCTTACTCTCACTCTTACTCTTACTCCCAATCCCGCTTACTCTCAATCACTCTTACTCTCAATCACTCTTACTCTCATTCTTACTCTTACTCACTCTTACTCTCAATCACTCTTATTCTCATTCTTACTCCTACTCTCATTCTAACTCCTACTCCCAATCACTCTTACTCCCAATCACTCTTACTCTCAATCACTCTTACTCCCAATCACTCTTACTCTCAATCACTCTTACTCTCAATCACTCTTTACTCTCAATCACTCTTACTCTCACTAACTCTCAATCACTCTTACTCTCACTCTAACTCTCAATCACTCTTACTCTCATACTCACCCTTACTCTCAATCACTTTACTCTCACTCTTACTCATTCTGTCACCCTTACTCTCACTCTTACTCACTCTGTCACTCTTACTCACTCTCAGTCACTCTTACTTATACTCACTCTTACACACTCTCTGGCACTCTCACTCACCTTCAGTCACTCTTACTCACTCTTACCCACTCTCGCTCACTCTTACTCACTCTAGTTAATAAGAACACGCCAATCTAAGACAACAAAACGTTTTCAGATTCTTTCTCACCACTTTCCAGCAACTTTTATAATTTATATAAATTATCTTAGGGAATAATACATAAATTATATATTTAAACATGATATTAGTGTTTAGTGGAATGCATAAGGAGTCAAATTGTGTTAAAAAGAGCGATTTTTAGAAAATTTGGAAAACTACTTTTTTCTGTTCATATTATAACTAAATGGATTTTAAAGGTTTCACTCAGCCAATATATATCATTCACAATTTATTAATGAATTTTACAAAAAAACACCATAAATTTTATATTTAAACATGTAAAAACTATTTGTTTTACATTTGGAAGAAAATAATTGTAGAAAAACAATTTATAATTAAACCTTTGTGTTTGGATTTTTTGAGTAAAAGTTTCTCAAAGGCTCTCCTGCACCATTCTCAATGCAAATCATTCCCACACCTATGGGAAGAGATAGGCGAACGTTGTGTAGATGATTTGTGTTTGCTGGGCTCCCGTTTGTGTCAGCAGGCTACAGCAAAGACTCAACCCTCCTGTTTGGCAAACATGAAGTCACCTCAGCAGAGGGAATTCAACAGGGTGACCTACTTGCACCGTTCCTTTTTTGCATAGCGGTTCGAGAAATTACAACCAGACTGTCCAGCGAGCTCAACATCTGGTTCCTGGATGATGGCACTCTGGCAGGCACACAAGATTCCCTGCTAGAAGACCTACAGCTGGTGAAGACACGGGGGGAGTCCATGGGTCTCGTTCTTAACCCCTCCAAGTGCGAAATTATTGCATCCAGTGAAGTAATCATTAGAGCAGTGAAATCAGTTCTACCAGAAGCCTCAGTCGTTAAACCTACCGACAGCACACTACTCGGAGCACCTCTGGGCCACAATGCCATTGCTGCAGTCCTTGACGAAAAGTTTAGAGACCTAAAGAGGATGGAAGAGAGAATTGGGGACTTGGACTCCCACGATGCCCTCTACCTTCTCACAAAGTGCCTTACCTTGCCCAGGCTAACATACTTCTTAAGGTGTGCACCAACTTTTGGCAACCCACTTCTAAATCAAT
>NC_091156.1:30757005-30792005 GCF_040958095.1 Procambarus clarkii | reverse complement strand
ACAATTGGTAATGCTTTTTGCCCCATTCCAGTTAATATTGTGATCGCATAAACTCGTATGTAGATACAATGCATTAGACGTTTGGGCAGTTCTAATACTATAAGCATGTTGTGACAACCGGAATTGTAAGGACTTTCCTGTTTGTCCAAGGTACACAGAATCACAACCATTGCAGGGAATCGAATACACACAACCTGCTGTATCAGGGGAGTTTTTTTATTAAATTGGATTTGATCGTACTATTAGTGAACACCAAATTTATATTAAGTTTCTTAAAAATCAGAGACAATTTTTCAAGTCCACTCGCATAAGGTACCACCAATGAGTTAATAATTTTTGGTTTCGCCTTAGGGACGTGTTTATAAAACGTACGCTTGGCTTGTACAAACGAGAAGTCCAAAAACCTCTTAGGATATTGTAAACTCTTCCCAATTTCATATATTTTAGCAATCTCTTCATCAAAAAACTCAGGGCTGCAAATCCTCAAAGCTCGTAGAAACATTCCTGAAAATACTGCCTGTTTAACTTTACTATGATGATTCGAATAAAAATGAACATACGACCCCACGTTGGTAGGTTTCCTATACACATTAAATTTGAACTTTCTAGTGACTCTATGAATCATAATGTCCAAAAACGGAAGAGTACCATTCTCCTCAGTCTCACAAGTGAATTTTATTCTTAATCCGCTTAATCCTCTTTGACCAATCTAAGCTAAGCTATACCTGTTTTTGGTTAATTACACCTGACCAACCCTAGGGATGGGTTGGTCAGGTGTCGGCCTATATATCCTCCCCCTTCTCCTTAGTCAGTCTGGTGTTGACAAAGGCTTTAACAAAGCCGAAACGTTCACCTCATTTCATATTTCTCTGTGGATTTTCCGCATATATATATATATATATATATATATATATATATATATATATATATATATATATATATATATATATATATATATATATATATATATATATATATATATATATATTGTATCTTTTGAACTAGGTTGTTTCCTTACTCCTTGTTTTCCCTATGCTCAAGTAAGGTCATCTATTTCCCTAGACAATATTTAAAAATTTCATCCCCACCCCCCACCCAATTCCTAACAGAAATGGGTGGCCTGTCCAAAAGCAGCCAGATAAAACTGGGTTGCCTGTATGGGAATCCTGACATAAAAATTGTGTAGCCTATTTTCTTCACTTTGACTTGTGTAGAAATTTAGATTATTTTTAATATTGGTATAATACGAGTTTATGTATTTTATTACTTATTTATGTACATGTTATTAATCTTTATGAAAAGTGTTTTAAATTTTGTTGTGTTCTCGAGTGCAAAAATTTACCAGTTGACAGGGCAGTCGAATAAACTAAGCACTGTCCTTATCAGTTTTCCTAACTAATTCTCAGCCTATAAGTGAAAGTGTTGGAGTCTGCTGTATCTTAGCACACTAAAAATGGATTTGGTAGCACAACAAATTGTCGACAATCCAAGTGTTGAGGCTTTAAAAGCGGCAAAAAAAGTCTTATCCTAGTGGCTGTTGGCATGCACTATGGACTATCATTGCACATGGGAATAGTGAAAACGGAACTGTTAAGAGAGATAATGATGCACTGGGTAGATGAGCAAATTCTCCCACCGGAAATATTAGAACAGTACCCGTCCACCAGTGGTGCAAAAGTTGTAACTACAGGAAAGGTGGAGACTCGGATGGTGCAGGCAGAATTGGGACTAAAGAGGTTGCAGTTGTAGGTTGAACAAGCTTTGAAGCTGGAGACAGAGCAAGCTCAGAAGAAATTAGAAATAGAACTAGCAATAAAGAGGTTAGAAGTGGAGCAAGCTCAGAAAAAAATTGAGTCAGAGACTAGGCCAGCAGTATTGGGAATTCGATTAGTAAACACTGGTGTTGTTGACTTAGGAACACCTGGGCAGTTAAAGGTTAACAAAAAATGTCAACTTTCTTCTATTCTGTGAGACAGACTCAGACCAGTTCTTCATTCATTTTGAAAAGTTGGCACAGAGTATGGAGTGGCATGAAACACAATGGGTATCTCTTCTGCAGGGTCAATTGGAGGGAAAGGCACAGAGGATATTTGCAGCTGTGTCTTTGAGTGACAGTTTTGACTATGACAAGGTAAAGGCAGCCATCCTTACTGCTTATCAACTTGTTCCTGAGGCTTATAGGCAAAAGTTTAGACAACTGAGACGAGACCCAAGTCAAACTTTGGTAGAATTTGCACAAGAGAAATATAATATGTTTAATAAATGGATAGATGTTGAAAATTTGGGATCTAGACTCTCTTAAAAATTTATTCTTAGTAGAAGAATTTTTATCTTGTATACCTTCTAATGTGGCTTTATATTTGGCAGAGAAATTACCCAGAGATATTTATGAGTTGGTTAAATTAGCAGATGAATATGAGTTGATGCATAAAGTAACTTTAAAAAAAATTAATTCAAATAGACAAGGTCGAAAACTAAACTCCTCCGTTAGATTTGGGACCCAAATGTACCCAACAGCAGGTCATGGAAACACTTTTTCAAAGGTGCCAGGTGGTAAAGAGAGTAATGTAAAACCCGAAGAGTACCACACCAGTAATAAGCCTCACCCAGAGTTGAAACAGTGTTCCTACTGCCATAGGAAGGGTCATGTTGTAAAGAGTTGTTGGTTTCTACACCCAGAAAAGAAGCCTATGGCACTCAGTGTGTGTGGGGAGAAAAACCAAATGTGTAGCAAAAATAATGGGAAAAAAGCTCTTGCTATTAATCATTTTGGAGAATTTATATCAAATAGGAAATTACAGTGTGCAAATGGTTTGTGGCATGATGATAAAATTTTGAGGGATACAGGAGCATCCCAATCTTTACTTGTAGAGAGTGTTTTACAATATATACAGTCTATAGAGACTGGGGAGGTAATAATTATACAGGGAATCACTGGAGATTTCCAGACTGTACCCTTGAGGAAAGTAAACCTTGAATGGGATTTTATTAAAGGCAAAAGTTTAGTAGGTGTTAGTCCTAAATTACCAGTTCCTGGCGTTGATCTAATTGTGGGGAATGATCTTGCTGGTAATCGAGTTAAAAGAGATGACCACCCAATAATGCTAACTAAGCCAGGGTCGATTAGGACACAGACAGATTCTTAGGATATAGTAATGTACCCAGCATGTGCCGTGACCCAGTCAAAATCAGAGTCTCAAATATCACAAACTCCCAATAATGTAAGTCAGGAGACAAAATTAGAGGTTAACAAATCAAATAGTGAAGCTGATCTTTGTGACACTTTTATGGCCAAGTTGGAAGAAGCAGATGTGACCAGGATGGGGAGCACCTCCACCATGTATATAAGGTCTCTGATAAACTATCATGCACCAGCTTTGGTCCTGCAGAATGGCAAAAGTATTGATAGACTGGAAAAAATGCAAAATGAAGCACTCAGAATTATACTTGGCTGTCCTATAACTACCAAAGTTCTCAACATGCGGAAAGAATTCAATATACTTAGCATTCGAGATAGAATATTTGAAATTAATCTTATGATGGGACTAAAGCTGCTGCGTGATAACAAAAACAACATTGTGTCAGTTGCACTGTTAGAACACGTACGAAATGGAACTAGCGAGTCTAAATGGATTCAAAGAACTGCCACTCATATTAAAATGATGGGAATGCACGATGTATATACAGATGAAAGAGTACAGCACTTCCTTCCACCCTGGCAGATAGTACCTTTTGACATCCTGACCCCTGCATACCCCAGCAAGAAACTAATCACAAGCAACCCTCATGCTCAGCATGCTGCTAAATTAAGCACCATAGAACACATTCACAATATACAAGCTGAAAACAACATTGCACAGACCATATACACTGACGGATCACTCAATACAGCTACAGGGAGGGCAGGAAGTGCTGTTATTGCTCATCAGCCCGATGGCAGCACAATTTGTAGGAATATCCGAATTAGTAACTGGGCGTCCACAATGCAAGTCGAGTTGGTAGCGATACTGGTAGCACTCGAAATTATTCACAACACTGAAGTAGACAGCTTAATTATTTCTGACTCCCTATCCTCACTACGAGTAATAAACAGTTTGCAATCAAGTAATAACGTGCTTGTCTTGGAAGCTAGACGTAGATATGTAAGAATACTTAGCAAGAGGGTAAATATAAAAATGTTGTGGATTCCTTCTCACATTGGCATGCAGGAACATGACAAAGTTGACGCCCTTGCTAAGGCTGCAGTAAATAAAGACAGTATTGAATGGAATCTTGAGTTATCAAATAGGTCCCTTAAAAGTGTCATTAGACGAGAACTCCTAGATGGATTTGAAGAAAGTAGAACAGTGCAAACTGGAACTAGTAGGTCCATTGTTCATCACAATGCAATGTGTGAAGTAAAACATGTGTATGGGGCAAGTAACAAAGTCAGTAGACTAACAGATGTTGTCACAGCTCGTATAAGACTTGGCTACAAGTATCTCTGGCAGTTCGGCTTGTATAGGGATCTAGATGAAGTAAAGTGTAAAGTGTGTGGACATAGGCAGGGACACACACTCGAACACTATATCTTGGATTGTTGTAAAATTGAGCCTTTTAGAGATGAATCTAAGCTCACTCTGTATGATATGGCAACATATCTTATTACCATGGATAAGTTACCTGAAATCCTTGCACTGTACCCACATTTTGCTTCCAGTTGATGAACGACATATGAGATTCAGAAACAAGTAGTGTATTGTGAGGACTAATAATAAACAGAAGCTCCCCTATGACTCTGTAATTTCCCCATTGGCCAAACTATTATGTATTAACGACAAGACCTACCATTAATGTATGATGACTTACTGTAAATATGTAGCTCTTGTAATAGCACTTTCTCTGTAACTAGCTGACATTGTATCTATAAGGTGTGAAGGATTGAAGAAATTGTTTATGGAATAATCTAAGATGAGGTCTGATAAAGACCTTTTGTGCCCTCTGTAATGCTTTTGCGCTACCGCTCACAGGATGAGTATGGGGTGCACAATAAACTAGCCGCCTTCGGCGGCAACAATTCAAAAATAAATTCCACCAAACCACCTAGGAAAAGGGGTAGGGGTGAGTGTAGTCCTGTTACCACATCTGACTCTTCAGACTTGAGATCAAAATCAAATTTTATTTATCAGCAAAGAACTGATCCTACGTTGATTGACTTACATAATAAGGCAGTAACTGAACTAGAGGCACTATCGGGGGGCTATGACTTATCACTACATTAGAGGTATTGATGCGGAAGTGGAGACCTAGGCGCTCACCTGTGTCACACACTTGGGAGGTAGTTAATCAAGTTGTCCAATTGAGGGGGATATAGAGAAAAGGTGCTAAGTGTAGCCCATGAGTCACCAATAGGGCGGTCATCAGGGTATTGTTAAAACATATAATAAAAAACAAGTATTTTACCTGGCCTGGATGAAAGAAAGATGTCATCCAGGATTGTGATGAATGTCCTGTGTGTGTAAAATCTGGCAAACCAAACCAGGTAGTACCAAAAGCCCCTTTACAGCAATTGTGGTGGCTGAGGAACCCTTTACCCATATTATTGTTGATGTAGTAGGCCCATTGCCTAGAACCAAGAGTGGTAATATGTATATCATCACCATGATGTGTCAGACTACACACTTTCCTGAGGCATTCCCTGTGAGAAATACTAGAACGAAAGTGGGTAGTAAGGCACATAATGATTATTTTTTATTTTTGGTTTACCAAAAGTAATACAGACAGATAATGGGGAGTAATTTTACTTCCAAAGATTTTCAGCAGTTTTGTGGGGAGTTTGAAATCCTCCATAAGACATCCACTACTTACCATCCTGAGAGCCAAGGGTGCTATGGAAAGGATGCAGCAAACCCTTAACAAATGCTGAGAACCAGTTGCATGGAGACTGGGATGATGGTCTTCCACTGATGCTTATGGCATTGAGGGATACTTATCAGGAGTCCCTGGGGTGTTCACCCAACTCATTAGTTTTTGGCCATGAGGTTAGAAACACACTAAACCATCTTAAGATATAAGTTGCACATATGCAGCTCCTTTGACAAACTTGCAATGTAAAATGAGAGGTTTAGATGGTCTCAGGAATGTCAGGATGCATTTAGTAAATTAAAAGGAATGTTGTCATCTGGTCCAATGTTTAGCTACACTGGAGATCAGAACTCCTGACTACTCTAAGCCATTCAAACCATTTATAGATGCTTCGAATTGAGGTGCTGGTTCTGTACTAATGCATGAGGATAATGATAGTATTAATTATCGGATACATTATTATTCTAAAAAGTTTATCAAATGTTAACAGAATTACTCCACAGTAGAGAAAGATGCATTGTCATTATTACTAGCTGTTAAAAAAGTTGACATTTATGTATCAGCCAATAATGTTGAAGTATTTACTGACCACAACCCCTTAACATTTATTGCTAGCATGAAGAATTCCAATCAGAGTATATTAAGGTGGTCTTTACTGTTACAGGAGTCATCTGGTCATCAAAACATATTCCTGGAAAATTAAATGTAGTAGCAGATGCACTTTCTAGATTGCCAAAACCTGGGGTCACTTAGGGTTGTACCACTGCACTGAATTGTATATATTATTGTGTAAATGTGTTCATTAGTTGTCATATACCATAAACTGTTTATTGACAATGTTGAAATAAATGTGCAGATGGCAGGGGGAGGGGGCCACGAGTGACTATTATTACTCTGCCAGTAGAGTTGTATCCTTCAGCTGGAGATTGTTAGGAATAACGTGTATTGGAATAGCAAAACTATGTGAAAGAAAAATGGACTCAATCAAAAAACCTGTATGAAGAATATGATAAATGAGGTCAATAAGGAAATTATTGGAAATGTTAAAGAATAGAGTATTAAGGGACAATGACGCAACAGGGACGGATGCCATTTTTGACCTGACATAGAGCACCATCTGTCTGACTGGTCCTTGTTTTCTGAGGGTTTTCTCCGGCTTTACAATCAGATAAGCAACAGGGTTGTATTCACAGGATTTCAAGGAAGAGTAGAGTATGCTGACAGTCGTCTGAGCAGTTTTTGAGAGAGAGAGTCTAGGTTTTCCTAGTGATTTATATATGTGTGTCTCCGGCTAACAGGTGTGGTGGCTGAGTGCCCAGTTCCTGTTTTGGAACTAATAGCCATAGGGAAACGAGAGCCCATTTGGGACATTATTATTCAATGTTGTTACCTTCAGAATGACCTTGAATTGTAAGGAGAGAATTTATACCATGTAATATGTAGTGAGTCTTATACATGTAAATCTTTGTCTTTATCTACTCGGCTGTTTTCCCTACTCCTTGAATTCCCCTGGTTCAAGAAAAAATCATTATTTCTCTAGACAACATTAAAATACATGACACCCTGACAGGCTTCTCCCCAACAGAGGGTTCATCTTTTCTTTGTAACCTATAAAGTGGAGCGGCTATGATAGAAAAAGCCAGCAATAAATGAACGATAAAATCCTACAAGACCTGTAAACTGCCTCACGGCTTGTACTGTACGAGGCGTTGGAAAATCACGGGCAGCAATAATTTTTTATTCATTCAAGGTGATGCTGAAGGGGTGACTGTATGTCCCTAGGAAGTTGATCTTTTCCTTTAAAAATTAGCACTTTGAGGGTTTTATTTGTGAATTTGCTTCTGCAAACTTGCAAGTACTTTCTCAAGGTTTGTACAAGTGAGTCTGAACATCTTGCAACATGATTATGAGATCATTAAGGTACACCAGAAGAGTACTACCTATCAGTCTATGAAACAGGTTTATCATGAGCCTTGAAAAGGATATTCGCCTACTCCGCAGTTCAAATGCCATTCTTTTGAAATGAAAATGACCATTGGGAGTAAGGCTATCAACTGTTTACTTTCCTCATCAAGGGGATTTGCAGATTCCCTGCAACAAATCTAAAGTTGAGAGTACTTTGTTACGACCTATGCTTTGCAACAAAACTTTTAAGACTGAAAGTGGGGAAACGGTCAGGTATAGTTTCCCTGTTAAGCTTCCGGTAGTCGATTACCGGTCCTCCATGTTCCATCTCGCTTTGGTACAAGAATCAATGGAGCGTTCCATGGCAAAATATTTGACTCAATCACATCACTTTGTAACATTTCCTCTATAATTCTATCCATCTCTGCTCTCTGCGAATGCAGTAAATGGTAAGTTTTTACATAAATTGGTGTAGTTTCTTGCTCAAGGGGAAATTTATGCATAATTGGAGTGAGACCTAACTTTTCTCCTAGTAGAGCAATAAAATACACATTCTATTTTTATTCAAAATTTTCAAAAGTTGAACCAAGTAGACAGGGGAAAATCAGTAGGACTGAGGTGTTGTGCTTACACCTGTCTGTGATCCACATTTTCCTGTGGGGACATTTGAGTGCACACACATAGGAGCCACAGAGATATTAGAAAGAACTTTTTAGTGTCAAAGTGGTTGACAAATGGAATGCATTAGGAAGTGATGTGGTGGAGGCTGACTCCATACACAGTTTTCAAGTGTCGATATGATAGAGCCCAATAGGCTCAGGAATCTGTACACCTGTTGATTGACGGTTGAGAGGCGGGACCAAAGAGCCAGAGCTCAACCCCCGCAAGCACAACTAGGTGAGTACACAGTGTGTTCCATGGAGACATCATCCACCATTTGCATTGGTAATGAGTAATGAGCTAAATCTACAACGTGGGTGCAAGACTGGAGATGGATGTCAGCACTGCTAGTGTTTGCAACATACAAGGTGAGGGTGCCATCCTGCACTGTGTGCCAGGAGGGTTCAACAAATGTACCGTTCACTTTACACGTTTCACTTTCCGCAATGACATCCATAACTTAGGCACTCTCTGAACCTAAACTCCTTCTCTGGTGAGAGAATGAGTGTGCAGCACAGTGTCAGTAGCTGTGGAACCACTGTCTTCAGAGATGGAAGCTGCCAGGCGCGCAAGACAACGAGAATCCGTAAGGGCGTCACCGTTCCAGAAAATCTCGAGTCCTCATTCTCCTGACAACTGCACAACTACGATGCTTTCAAGTGAGTATCTGTTTTCTCGGGTATGCTACTGCAGCAAGGATCTGACAAACCAACGCTAGCAAGTCGGCGGTCGACAAAATGAGCATAATCCCTCTGACGGTTGAACTCATGACCCATTCTATACATACTACATAAAGGTATGACCTTGTCCTTAATACTGATATTCCAACGATGGGGAAACAATGCAATATTTTCATCCATCATGGTGTACAAACCCAGTAATATATCACCTGGAAGTGGATACTGTCGACAAACTAAGCATGTTACAAAAATCGTGATGTCCTTTAACTTGAGTGGGAGTCGATTTCCCCCATGACTGTAACTTTATTTCCAGAAACACCACTCAGAAAATATATGGGGTGACTTTCTTACTGTGACAGAGTGCTTACTTGCAATATCTATAAGAGCTGCCTGCTTGACAATATTTATTTCAGCACCTAAATCTATGAAGAGTTTTAAAATGCTACCATGCACTAGGGGCCGATACTAAAGGACCATGTGTAGACGAGGAGTCACAATAACATGGCTGAAATTATTTGACCAAACCACACACTAGAAAGTGAAGGAACGACGATGTTTCGGTCTGTCCTGGACCATACTCAATCAACTCAATCGACCTTTCCAGGTGGTTAGTCTTACCACAATGCATACAGGAGGCAGTGGCTGGTCGTGGACTATAGCGTCTCAGCAACTTATGAGGAGGGGAATTTGACTGCTGGCGACGACCATTCTGAGACTGTTACGGTATCGGCACCATTGTCTGAGTGTGGCATGGCAATTCCAGGGCCATCTATGAGTCTGCACTCAAACTCCCCTGGTATTGGATGCTACGTGGACAGCGCCATCTATTGGTGGTGGCGTGGCAGCGGTTGATCGCTCCTGTTTCCTGCCCTAGTCAGAAAGAGAGGTCGACGTGGACGACATCTGGTGGACGGCGTGTCACGATCAGCGCCATCTGTTGTGCTACAGAGCATAATGTCAACTCCCAGGTGAATGAGTAGTACCTCATGGTTTTCCCAGTGTACAGTCCAATCTAAATGATGACGTTTTATGTCCACAGAAGTGACGTGTGGAGGCAGTGATACTGAGGAAGGCAGTTTTACCTTGGGCAGTCCACGTACTCCCAGCTTGGTCCTGGAAGAAGACTGAGTTACCCGCCGTCGATCTGGGCAGAGTGTTAGTTGCTAATATACACAGTGTTGGTATTAGAGCGGCGTACCCCCGGGAGTGGCTTAGGAGAGTGATGGACAACAGTGAGGTGTCTATCGTGAAGTGCTGCTAGCAGGTTGCTGGGGGCTTCTGCCAGAGGTTAGCTACCCCTGTATATCGTTGTTTGTGACTCCGATCAGCGTGTTGCTGAAGTCCTCTGCGAGCGAGTTGCTGGAGAGCGAGAGTGGGATGTAGGCACCTCGTGATACTGTGTCAGTGGACTGGCCCATGTAAAAGGTGAACTCGCCACTGTTTATCAGTACACGTGCACAAGGTACTGGACGGTAGAAACACTGGAGTTGGTGTACACTGCCAACGCCGTAGTGTCCTGCGTGAAAGCGACACTACTGTATATACGAGTAGTCATAGTCTATTTATTCTAATATATATTTTTTAATGGTGAAAGTATAAATATATTGGTGAAGGGAACAGTGTATTGTTCATCCCGCTTTCTCTTTATTGCACTATACAAACATTTCTTGAAAGCATACTACCGACTTGGGGTCGGATACTATAAGAGGTTACAACATCATGAACCCGGTTACTAGTCCTAAGTGGCCGTAACATAATTGGCATCCCCAGCGGGATCCGACCTCTTGTCAAGTGCGTTTGATAGGAGTGGTAAAGTAGTGCAACCCCTGTGAATAGCTCCCCTTTCCGTTTTTGTGTGTGTTAGGAAGTGAAGTGTTAAGTGCAATGTTGCGTGCTCGTGCACAACATAAAGTGTAAAATGGCAGAGAAAAAGACCATCGACATCCTGGATGATGTTCAGGAATTGCTGAACCAGGAAGACTGCCCGTCAGAACTGAAGTACCTGGGAAAGCCTGAACTCGTGTTGATAAGTGCTTATTTAGGATCAAGGTGAGTGATCGGGATTCCCGTGTTGAGATCCTCTCGATGGTCCATAAGCACTTAAAGACTGACGAAAAGCAGGAAAGCGAGATACAGAGTAAAAAGGAAAGTGGTATGGCTACCACTGTAAAGGAAGAGCAAGGAAGTGACAGTAAGAGTGACACGAGTGAAATGAATATAAGTATACTAACTGTAAAAATGCGTGAGTTGGAAATCCATCGGGAAATAGAATGGCAAAGCTAGAACTAGACAGTTCTAGTTATTGGGAGAGGTTGTGTTAGCTGGAGCTCCGATTCTAGTAACATTATTATTGCAATAATGGAAGGATTAGTAAAGGATTTGGTGAGTCTGGTTGGAGCTCTGAGAGCAGAGATGGATTCCCTTCGGGAGGAGGTACGACGGCTTAGACTTCGGGAGGAAACGAAGGAGGAGGCCAGTGTTGACGGGACCTCATTAAGAAAGACTGACGGGACCAGTTTTAAGAAGATCTCGTCTTGGCAAGTTGTGAAAGACAGGGGTCTTAAGAAGACCTTGGCAAAACCGACAACTAATAGCCTACACCTAAGGACTTTTAATGCATTTGACGTATTAGAGGACGAGTGCTGTGTTGAACCTGTTGCTCAACGAGGTGGCAAAGACAAAGTAACGAGGAGCATTGAAGCGCAGGTCCCTCAAACTGCTCGAAAGGAAAAGGGAGAATCGAAGCGAATTTTGGTTGTGGGAGATTCCCAGGTGAGGTATTTAGACAGAACGTTTTGTGCCAGAGATAGGGGGAACAGATTAAGGGTTTGCTATCCGGGAGCTGGAATTGGTGATATTGTTGGAAACATGAATGATATTTGACGGGAAATGGAAACAAACCCATTATTTGTATTAGTGCAGGGGGTAATGATGTTGGCCGAGTTAGGAGTGAGGAACTAATACAGAGATTCAGGACAGCCATTGAATTAGTTAGGAGCAAGGGAGGAATCCCGATCATATGTGGCATTCTTCCAAGAAAGGGAGTGGGAAATGAATGGATATCAAGGGCAATTGGTGTCAATTGCCGGCTGGAAAGATATTGCAAATCAAATGCAATATCTTTCATAGACAACTGGGAACACTTCTATGGAAGAAATGAAATGTATCTCGTGATAGGGTGCATCTATCGAGAGCTGGGGTTGTTGCTGTTCCGAACTCGTTGGAAGAAGTGGTTAGAGGTGTTTGTTTGGGTTTAAACTGTTAGTAGATAGAGGTAAGGGAATTGATTTGGAAGAAGGAGGTAATAAAAGTATGTGTTTGGGGGAGAAAGGAATTGGCAAAATGATCAGGGAAAGAGAAGGGCCTCAAAATAACAATTCACTTAGGGTATATTACACTAACAATAGAAGTCTAAGAAATAAAATTAACGAATTAAATGCTCTTGTCTGCACAGAAAAAATAGATATTATTGCACTTACCGAAACGTGGATGAATGTAGAAAATAGAGAACTATTAGCTGAATATCAAATAAATGGATTTAAACTATTTCACACAGATAGATATATTAGACGAGGAGGTGAAGTAGCCATATATGTTAGGGACAATTTGAAATGTAGTCTCAAAGAGGGAATCAAAACTGAGCCACACACAGAAACTATTTGGATAGAATTAAACGAAAAAGCAAATAATATTATAATAGAAGTTATATATAGGCCACCAAATTTAGACAGAATGGAAGCAAAGCATCTATGGGATGAAATATCTAGAGCATCTAGATCTAACAGTTAGAAATGTTAAAAAAGAGATAAGGAAAGCAAAAAGAAACTATGAAGTTCGCATAGCAGGGCAAGCAAAGACAAATCTTAAGGGTTTTTTTCAGTTATATCGTACTAAGACTAGGGAAAGGATAGGTCCATTAATAACTGAGACAGGTCAAATAACAGATAGTGATGAAGAGATGAGTAGTATTTTTAATAAATATTTTGTATCTGTATTTACTAAAGAGGAACTTAACAATATGCCTTCAGCCGAACAAGTCTATGTGGGTGGGGACGAGGACAGGTTGACGAGTTTAGCAGTTACCAGGGAGGATGTTCTTAAACAAATAGTAAAACTCAAACCAAACAAATCCCCAGGGCAGGATGAAGTGTTTGCCAGGGTGCTAAAAGAATGCAAAGAGGATCTTTGTGACCCACTGTCAACCATATTTAATAAATCAATAGAGTCAGGCAGAGTGCCAGAGTTTTGGAAAGTTGCTAATGTGATACCAGTTTTTAAGAAAGGAGATAGATCACTTGCGTCTAACTATCGACCAATTAGCCTAACGTCTATTGTGGGAAAGTTACTCGAATCTATAATAGCAAATAAAATTCGTCTTCATCTTGAAAAACATAAATTAATAATTGAGTCGCAACATGGTTTTATAAATGGCCGTTCATGTTTAACAAATTTCTTATCTTTTTATTCTAGCATTGTTAAGGCAGTTGATAGTGGTAAGGATTGTGATGTTGTGTACCTTGACTTCAGCAAAGCTTTTGATACAGTGCCACATGAAAGACTGATTAAAAAGATAGTCTCATGGTATTGGGGGTGCTATATTAAGCTGTATTAGGGCATGGCTATACCAAAGGAAACAAAGAGTTAGTATAAATGGAATCAAGTCAGAGTGGGAAAATGTTGTAAGTGGAGTGCCTCAAGGCTCTGTCCTGGGACCTTTGTTGTTTATAATATATATAAATGATTTGGATTCAGGTTTGAGTAGCAACATTTGCAAATTTGCCGATGATACGAAAATCGGTAGGGAAATTAATTCGGAGGAGGACTCACTATCACTTCAAGTTGATCTAGATAGGGTTTTGAAATGGTCAAAGGATTGGCAGATGCAGTTTAATGCTGATAAATGTAAAGTTCTGAGGTTAGGTAATGATGATATAGTTACAAGATACGAGCTGGATGGTGTTGAGATTGCGAAGTCGGATTGCAAAAGGGATCTGGGAGTTATGATTAGTAAGAATTTAAAACAAAAGGATCAATGCATAAATGTTCGTAATAAGGCAAATCGGACACTTGGATTTATTAATCGCAGCGTTAGTAACAAGACACCTGGTGTGGTTCTTGGCTATATCTTGCTCTAGTTAGGCCCCATTTAGATTATGCAGTTCAGTTTTGGTCGCCATATTATAGAATAAGAACATAACATAAGAACATAAGAACAAAGGTAACTGCAGAAGGCCTATTGGCCCATACGAGGCAGCTCCTATTCTATAACCACCCAATCCCACTCATATACTTGTCCAACCCGTGCTTGAAACAATCGAGGGACCCCACCTCCACAATGTTACGCGGCAATTGGTTCCACAAATCAACAACCCTGTTACTGAACCAGTATTTACCCAAGTCTTTCCTAAATCTAAACTTATCCAATTTATATCCATTGTTTCGTGTTCTGTCCTGTGTTGATACTTTTAATACCCTATTAATATCCCCCTGGTTATGTCCATTCATCCACTTGTAAACCTCTATCATGTCACCCCTAACTCTTCGCCTTTCCAGTGAATGCAACTTAAGCTTTGTTAATCTTTCTTCATATGAAAGATTTCTAATTTGGGGAATTAACTTAGTCATCCTACGCTGGACACGTTCAAGTGAATTTATATCCATTCTATAATATGGCGACCAAAACTGAACTGCATAATCTAAATGGGGCCTAACTAGAGCAAGATATAGCTTGAGAACCACACCAGGTGTCTTGTTACTAACGCTGCGATTAATAAATCCAAGTGTCCGATTTGCCTTATTACGAACATTTATGCATTGATCCTTTTGTTTTAAATTCTTACTAATCATAACTCCCAGATCCCTTTCGCAATCCGACTTCGCAATCACAACACCATCTAGCTCGTATCTTGTAACTCTATCATCATTACCTAACCTCAGAACTTTACATTTATCAGCATTAAACTGCATCTGCCAATCCTTTGACCATTTCAAAACCCTATCTAGATCAACTTGAAGTGATAGTGAGTCCTCCTCCGAATTAATTTCCCTACCGATTTTCGTATCATCGGCAAATTTGCAAATGTTGCCACTCAAACCTGAATCTAAATCATTTATATATATTATAAACAACAGAGGTCCCAGGACAGAGCCTTGAGGCACTCCACTTACAACATTTTCCCACTCTGACTTGATTCCATTTATACTAACTCTCTGTTTCCTTTGGTATAGCCATGCCCTAATCCAGCTTAATATAGCACCCCCAATACCATGAGACTCTATTTTTTTAATCAGTCTTTCATGTGGCACTGTATCAAAAGCTTTGCTAAAGTCAAGGTATACAACATCGCAATCCTTACCACTATCAACTGCCTCAACAATGCTAGAATAAAAAGATAACAAATTTGTTAAACATGAACGGCCATTTATAAAACCATGTTGCGACTCAATTATTAATTTATGTTTTTCAAGATGAAGACGAATTTTATTTGCTATTATAGATTCGAGTAACTTTCCCACAATAGACGTTAGGCTAATTGGTCGATAGTTAGACGCAAGTGATCTATCTCCTTTCTTAAAAACTGGTATCACATTAGCAACTTTCCAAAACTCTGGCACTCTGCCTGACTCTATTGATTTATTAAATATGGTTGACAGTGGGTCACAAAGCTCCTCTTTGCATTCTTTAAGCACCCTAGCAAACACTTCATCCGGCCCTGGGGATTTGTTTGGTTTGAGTTTTACTATTTGTTTAAGAACATCCTCCCTGGTAACTGCTAAACTCGTCAACCTGTCCTCGTCCCCACCCACATAGACTTGTTCGGCTGAAGGCATATTGTTAAGTTCCTCTTTAGTAAATACAGATACAAAATATTTATTAAAAATACTACTCATCTCTTCATCACTATCTGTTATTTGACCTGTCTCAGTTTTTAATGGACCTATCCTTTCCCTAGTCTTAGTACGATATAACTGAAAAAACCCTTTAGGATTTGTCTTTGCTTGCCCTGCTATGCGAACTTCATAGTTTCTTTTTGCTTTCCTTATCTCTTTTTTAACATTTCTAACCAGTTGTACGAATTCCTGTTCTAAAGTGACCTCCCCATTTTTAATCCTTTTGTACCAAGCTCTCTTTTTTCCTATAAGGTTCTTCAAATTCTTTGTTATCCACTTTGGGTCATTAGTATACGATCTATTCAATTTGTATGGTATACTACGTTCCTGTGCTTTGTTTAGAATATTCTTAAATAAGTTATATATTGAATCCACATCGAAGTCCCCATTTAAGTCACCTATCGCTGGGTTCATGTCTCGCTCCAAGACCGGCCCACACCCCATACCCAAGCCTTTCCAATCAATTTGACCCAAAAAATTTCTTAGGCTATTAAAATCAGCTTTTCGAAAATCTGGCACTTTAACAGAATTTTCTCCTACTGGTCTATTCCATTCTATGCTAAATCTGATTTCTTTGTGATCACTGCTCCCTAGCTCACTCCCTATTTCGATGTCATTAATTTGCGTTTCCCTGTTAGTTAACACTAAATCTAAAATATTATTTTCCCGTGTTGGTTCCTTAATGTGTTGCGTAAGAAAGCAATCGTCAATTAATTCTAGAAAATCTTCTGCTTCACTATTCCCTGTTTTGTTCAACCAGTTTATTCCGCTAAAATTAAAGTCACCCATGACATAAATACTGTTAGATCTAGATGCTCTAGATATTTCATCCCATAGATGCTTTGCTTCCATTCTGTCTAAATTTGGTGGCCTATATATTACTCCTATTATAATATTATTAGCTTTTTCGTTTAATTCAATCCAAATAGTTTCTGTGTGTGGCTCTGTTTTGATTCCCTCTTTGAGACTACATTTCAAATTGTCCCTAACATATATGGCTACTCCACCTCCTCGTCTAATATATCTATCTGTGTGAAATAGTTTAAATCCATATATTTGATATTCAGCTAATAGTTCTCTATTTTCTACATTCATCCACGTTTCGGTAAGTGCAATAATATCTATTTTTTCTGTGCAGACAAGAGCATTTAATTCGTTAATTTTATTTCTTAGACTTCTACTGTTAGTGTAATGGATATAAATTCACTTGAACGTGTCCAGCGTAGGATGACTAAGTTAATTCCCCAAATTAGAAATCTTTCATATGAAGAAAGATTAACAAAGCTTAAGTTGCATTCACTGGAAAGGCGAAGAGTTAGGGGTGACATGATAGAGGTTTACAAGTGGGTGAATGGACATAACAAAGGGGATATTAATAGGGTATTAAAAGTATCAACACAAGACAGAACACGAAACAATGGGTATAAATTGGATAAGTTTAGATTTAGGAAAGACTTGGGTAAATACTGGTTCAGTAACAGGGTTGTTGATTTGTGGAACCAATTACCTCGTAACGTGCTGGAGGTGGGGTCCCTCAATTGTTTCAAGCGCGGGTTGGACATGTATATGAGTGGGATTGGGTGGTTATAAATAGGAGCTGCCTCGTATGGGCCAATAGGCCTTCTGCAGTTGCCTTTGTTCTTATGTTCTTATAGAGAGAGAGAGAAGAGAAAGCAAGGGAAAGAGAAGAGAAAAAGCTGCAATTTGAAAGAGAGAGAGAGGAGAAAAAGTTAGAACTAGAAAGAGAGAGACAAGAGAAGAAATTGGAAATGAAGCGTTTGGATTTACAAGAAAAGGAGAAGGAAAGACAAAAAAGAGAAGGAAAGAGTAGAAAGGAAAGAAAGTGAAAAGCGAGAAAGACAAGAAAAAGAGCTAGAATGACAACATGACTTGGAAGTGCTAAGATCAGGTGGTAGGAGGGAAACAAGTAGTTACGACCCAGTGAGGAACATTAAAATAAGAACATAAGAACAAAGGTAACTGCAGAAGGCCTATTGGCCCATACGAGGCAGCTCCTATTCTATAACCACCCAATCCCACTCATATACTTGTCCAACCCGTGCTTGAAACAATCGAGGGACCCCACCTCCACAATGTTACGCGGCAATTGGTTCCACAAATCAACAACCCTGTTACTGAATCAGTATTTACCCAAGTCTTTCCTAAATCTAAACTTATCCAATTTATATCCATTGTTTCGTGTTCTGTCCTGTGTTGATACTTTTAATACCCTATTAATATCCCCCCGGTTATGTCCATTCATCCACTTGTAAACCTCTATCATGTCACCCCTAACTCTTCGCCTTTCCAGTGAATGCAACTTAAGCTTTGTTAATCTTTCTTCATATGAAAGATTTCTAATTTGGGGAATTAACTTAGTCATCCTACGCTGGACACGTTCAAGTGAATTTATATCCATTCTATAATATGGCGACCAAAACTGAACTGCATAATCTAAATGGGGCCTAACTAGAGCAAGATATAGCTTGAGAACCACACCAGGTGTCTTGTTACTAACGCTGCGATTAATAAATCCAAGTGTCCGATTTGCCTTATTACGAACATTTATGCATTGATCCTTTTGTTTTAAATTCTTACTAATCATAACTCCCAGATCCCTTTCGCAATCCGACTTCGCAATCACAACACCATCTAGCTCGTATCTTGTAACTCTATCATCATTACCTAACCTCAGAACTTTACATTTATCAGCATTAAACTGCATCTGCCAATCCTTTGACCATTTCAAAACCCTATCTAGATCAACTTGAAGTGATAGTGAGTCCTCCTCCGAATTAATTTCCCTACCGATTTTCGTATCATCGGCAAATTTGCAAATGTTGCCACTCAAACCTGAATCTAAATCATTTATATATATTATAAACAACAGAGGTCCCAGGACAGAGCCTTGAGGCACTCCACTTACAACATTTTCCCACTCTGACTTGATTCCATTTATACTAACTCTCTGTTTCCTTTGGTATAGCCATGCCCTAATCCAGCTTAATATAGCACCCCCAATACCATGAGACTCTATTTTTTTAATCAGTCTTTCATGTGGCACTGTATCAAAAGCTTTGCTAAAGTCAAGGTATACAACATCGCAATCCTTACCACTATCAACTGCCTCAACAATGCTAGAATAAAAAGATAACAAATTTGTTAAACATGAACGGCCATTTATAAAACCATGTTGCGACTCAATTATTAATTTATGTTTTTCAAGATGAAGACGAATTTTATTTGCTATTATAGATTCGAGTAACTTTCCCACAATAGACGTTAGGCTAATTGGTCGATAGTTAGACGCAAGTGATCTATCTCCTTTCTTAAAAACTGGTATCACATTAGCAACTTTCCAAAACTCTGGCACTCTGCCTGACTCTATTGATTTATTAAATATGGTTGACAGTGGGTCACAAAGCTCCTCTTTGCATTCTTTAAGCACCCTAGCAAACACTTCATCCGGCCCTGGGGATTTGTTTGGTTTGAGTTTTACTATTTGTTTAAGAACATCCTCCCTGGTAACTGCTAAACTCGTCAACCTGTCCTCGTCCCCACCCACATAGACTTGTTCGGCTGAAGGCATATTGTTAAGTTCCTCTTTAGTAAATACAGATACAAAATATTTATTAAAAATACTACTCATCTCTTCATCACTATCTGTTATTTGACCTGTCTCAGTTTTTAATGGACCTATCCTTTCCCTAGTCTTAGTACGATATAACTGAAAAAAACCCTTTAGGATTTGTCTTTGCTTGCCCTGCTATGCGAACTTCATAGTTTCTTTTTGCTTTCCTTATCTCTTTTTTAACATTTCTAACCAGTTGTACGAATTCCTGTTCTAAAGTGACCTCCCCATTTTTAATCCTTTTGTACCAAGCTCTCTTTTTTCCTATAAGGTTCTTCAAATTCTTTGTTATCCACTTTGGGTCATTAGTATACGATCTATTCAATTTGTATGGTATACTACGTTCCTGTGCTTTGTTTAGAATATTCTTAAATAAGTTATATATTGAATCCACATCGAAGTCCCCATTTAAGTCACCTATCGCTGGGTTCATGTCTCGCTCCAAGACCGGCCCACACCCCATACCCAAGCCTTTCCAATCAATTTGACCCAAAAAATTTCTTAGGCTATTAAAATCAGCTTTTCGAAAATCTGGCACTTTAACAGAATTTTCTCCTACTGGTCTATTCCATTCTATGCTAAATCTGATTTCTTTGTGATCACTGCTCCCTAGCTCACTCCCTATTTCGATGTCATTAATTTGCGTTTCCCTGTTAGTTAACACTAAATCTAAAATATTATTTTCCCGTGTTGGTTCCTTAATGTGTTGCGTAAGAAAGCAATCGTCAATTAATTCTAGAAAATCTTCTGCTTCACTATTCCCTGTTTTGTTCAACCAGTTTATTCCGCTAAAATTAAAGTCACCCATGACATAAATACTGTTAGATCTAGATGCTCTAGATATTTCATCCCATAGATGCTTTGCTTCCATTCTGTCTAAATTTGGTGGCCTATATATTACTCCTATTATAATATTATTAGCTTTTTCGTTTAATTCAATCCAAATAGTTTCTGTGTGTGGCTCTGTTTTGATTCCCTCTTTGAGACTACATTTCAAATTGTCCCTAACATATATGGCTACTCCACCTCCTCGTCTAATATATCTATCTGTGTGAAATAGTTTAAATCCATATATTTGATATTCAGCTAATAGTTCTCTATTTTCTACATTCATCCACGTTTCGGTAAGTGCAATAATATCTATTTTTTCTGTGCAGACAAGAGCATTTAATTCGTTAATTTTATTTCTTAGACTTCTACTGTTAGTGTAATGGATATAAATTCACTTGAACGTGTCCAGCGTAGGATGACTAAGTTAATTCCCCAAATTAGAAATCTTTCATATGAAGAAAGATTAACAAAGCTTAAGTTGCATTCACTGGAAAGGCGAAGAGTTAGGGGTGACATGATAGAGGTTTACAAGTGGGTGAATGGACATAACAAAGGGGATATTAATAGGGTATTAAAAGTATCAACACAAGACAGAACACGAAACAATGGGTATAAATTGGATAAGTTTAGATTTAGGAAAGACTTGGGTAAATACTGGTTCAGTAACAGGGTTGTTGATTTGTGGAACCAATTACCTCGTAACGTGCTGGAGGTGGGGTCCCTCAATTGTTTCAAGCGCGGGTTGGACATGTATATGAGTGGGATTGGGTGGTTATAAATAGGAGCTGCCTCGTATGGGCCAATAGGCCTTCTGCAGTTGCCTTTGTTCTTATGTTCTTATAGAGAGAGAGAGAAGAGAAAGCAAGGGAAAGAGAAGAGAAAAAGCTGCAATTTGAAAGAGAGAGAGAGGAGAAAAAGTTAGAACTAGAAAGAGAGAGACAAGAGAAGAAATTGGAAATGAAGCGTTTGGATTTACAAGAAAAGGAGAAGGAAAGACAAAAAAGAGAAGGAAAGAGTAGAAAGGAAAGAAAGTGAAAAGCGAGAAAGACAAGAAAAAGAGCTAGAATGACAACATGACTTGGAAGTGCTAAGATCAGGTGGTAGGAGGGAAACAAGTAGTTACGACCCAGTGAGGAACATTAAAATAAGAACATAAGAACAAAGGTAACTGCAGAAGGCCTATTGGCCCATACGAGGCAGCTCCTATTCTATAACCACCCAATCCCACTCATATACTTGTCCAACCCGTGCTTGAAACAATCGAGGGACCCCACCTCCACAATGTTACGCGGCAATTGGTTCCACAAATCAACAACCCTGTTACTGAACCAGTATTTACCCAAGTCTTTCCTAAATCTAAACTTATCCAATTTATATCCATTGTTTCGTGTTCTGTCCTGTGTTGATACTTTTAATACCCTATTAATATCCCCCCGGTTATGTCCATTCATCCACTTGTAAACCTCTATCATGTCACCCCTAACTCTTCGCCTTTCCAGTGAATGCAACTTAAGCTTTGTTAATCTTTCTTCATATGAAAGATTTCTAATTTGGGGAATTAACTTAGTCATCCTACGCTGGACACGTTCAAGTGAATTTATATCCATTCTATAATATGGCGACCAAAACTGAACTGCATAATCTAAATGGGGCCTAACTAGAGCAAGATATAGCTTGAGAACCACACCAGGTGTCTTGTTACTAACGCTGCGATTAATAAATCCAAGTGTCCGATTTGCCTTATTACGAACATTTATGCATTGATCCTTTTGTTTTAAATTCTTACTAATCATAACTCCCAGATCCCTTTCGCAATCCGACTTCGCAATCACAACACCATCTAGCTCGTATCTTGTAACTCTATCATCATTACCTAACCTCAGAACTTTACATTTATCAGCATTAAACTGCATCTGCCAATCCTTTGACCATTTCAAAACCCTATCTAGATCAACTTGAAGTGATAGTGAGTCCTCCTCCGAATTAATTTCCCTACCGATTTTCGTATCATCGGCAAATTTGCAAATGTTGCCACTCAAACCTGAATCTAAATCATTTATATATATTATAAACAACAGAGGTCCCAGGACAGAGCCTTGAGGCACTCCACTTACAACATTTTCCCACTCTGACTTGATTCCATTTATACTAACTCTCTGTTTCCTTTGGTATAGCCATGCCCTAATCCAGCTTAATATAGCACCCCCAATACCATGAGACTCTATTTTTTTAATCAGTCTTTCATGTGGCACTGTATCAAAAGCTTTGCTAAAGTCAAGGTATACAACATCGCAATCCTTACCACTATCAACTGCCTCAACAATGCTAGAATAAAAAGATAACAAATTTGTTAAACATGAACGGCCATTTATAAAACCATGTTGCGACTCAATTATTAATTTATGTTTTTCAAGATGAAGACGAATTTTATTTGCTATTATAGATTCGAGTAACTTTCCCACAATAGACGTTAGGCTAATTGGTCGATAGTTAGACGCAAGTGATCTATCTCCTTTCTTAAAAACTGGTATCACATTAGCAACTTTCCAAAACTCTGGCACTCTGCCTGACTCTATTGATTTATTAAATATGGTTGACAGTGGGTCACAAAGCTCCTCTTTGCATTCTTTAAGCACCCTAGCAAACACTTCATCCGGCCCTGGGGATTTGTTTGGTTTGAGTTTTACTATTTGTTTAAGAACATCCTCCCTGGTAACTGCTAAACTCGTCAACCTGTCCTCGTCCCCACCCACATAGACTTGTTCGGCTGAAGGCATATTGTTAAGTTCCTCTTTAGTAAATACAGATACAAAATATTTATTAAAAATACTACTCATCTCTTCATCACTATCTGTTATTTGACCTGTCTCAGTTTTAATGGACCTATCCTTTCCCTAGTCTTAGTACGATATAACTGAAAAAACCCTTTAGGATTTGTCTTTGCTTGGTTCCTAAGTTTCATGAAAAGGAAGTCCCAAAGTTCTTTGTCGCTTTCGAGAAAGTGGCAGCATCATTGGATTGGCCAAGGGAAAATTGGGCCATTATGATCCAATCCGTTCCGACGGGAAAGGCCAAAATCGCATATTCCATATTGTCGGTGGATGATTCCAGTGATTACGACGCTGTTAAGAAGGTGGTGCTGATGGCTTACCAGTTGGTGCCAATCAGCAATCATAGTGCCAATAAGTGGACGTAACAACGACCAAATAATTTTTGTGAGTTTTGGGAGGTCGCTGAGGGCATGTTACTACATTTACATTGTCAGAGGGTGTCAAAAGTTGAGCAGTTCGGGAGGTAATTTATCTGCAGCATTATTCATAGCCTCAAACACTTCCCCAATTTCGTGTTGAGACCCAAAATTTTGCTGTTCAAGTATAGGTTTGGTGTGTTCCGGGCAAAATGCATTAATGTCCCAAAAGTTATCATTTTAGCCATTGCCACCGGGGTCAGAGATTTATTTTTATCCACCTATGATGAACTCAACATCGCAGTCTCTAAAGCGTACAAATACTGTTCTAGACGGCTAGTAAATGCATTATACAATTCACCACGTTGCATGGTGGCAATAGCAATTTTCTTAACTAATCCCTATGGGTCCAGGTCTCCTTTGTTAACAAAATGATGGGAAATTTTTTTAAATTCTGTCCATGACTGGAGGCTAACAATGGCTTCCTCATCGACAACAACTGGTACATCACCTTTAGTGTTGCTCATAGACGACCAGCAAATGCTAAATAATCATCAGAAGCCTCTGTTCCTCGGAAAGCCTCGGAAAAATGAGCTTTGGCTTTCTCTTCAACTTTGCTAAACCATGATTCCATTAAGTGAGATTCTCCAGCAAAAGTGCAATAGCCATCTCCTGCACTGAACGCTGGACATTATTACGAGCAACTGCTCCATTTGAGTCAGAAGGAGCTGCAACAGGGTTAGACATTGTCACTATAGTGGAATTTACTTGTGAATGTAGATTTTAATTAGCCACACTAGGCATAAGAAGAACAGTTACAAAATACAGTATAACACAACACTCATAAATGGCAAAACTAGGCTCGAGTAAGTAAATGGCAAAAATAAAAATGTAAAATGTACTTAGGAAAACACACTATTGGAAATTAAACAAAATTTTAAATTAAATTTGCAAAATGGTATGAATATGACCAGTAAAAGTTTGAATCAAAGGGACTGTTGAAAAGAATGAATTACTTTGCAATATTATAACTGTTGTAATTAGGAAGCAAAAATACTAGAACACAAGTAATTTGAGGAACACTTAAATTGGTAACATACTAAAGTAAGATTTAATGTAAAATACTGAAAGAATTAACTACAAATTAAGGTCTAGGGAGAGTATAAAAATTATATATTACACTTCCTACTGCTGGGAAAACAATTATTTTTTCCTTAATGCACTTAATCAGAATGTACTTGAAATACTGTATATCGCTAATAATATACAATGGAATTGTTGGGAGAAATGTTGATAAACACCACAGAAAAGCTGTGTGTGGGGTGGGCAGCCAACTCCTCTGTTATCAAGTCACTGAAGGTGGCAATACATTCTATACAGGGTTATTTCCATGTTAAAACACTGTTATTGTATCTGGAATGTACAAACTTGATCCATTTTTAAGTTATAATATTGCACAACAGTTTAAGAAACAACTCTGATAGAGAGGCTTACAATGTCTCATTATAATTGTATATTCATATATTGTGTGTTCATGAGGCTTTTCTTTAATCTTTCATCCTTATTCTCTGACCGCTTAATCCTCTTTGACCATTCTAAGCTAAGCTATACCTGTTTTTGGTTAATTACACCTGACCAACCCTTGGGATGGGGTGGTCAGGTGTCGGCCTATATATCTTCCCCCCTTCTCCCTTCTCCTTAGTCAGTCTGGTGTTGACAAAGGCTTTAACAAAGCCGAAACGTTCACCTCATTTCATATTTCTCTGTGGATTTTCCGCATATATATATATATATATATATATATATATATATATATATATATATATATATATATATATATATATATATATTAGTATATTTTGGTAGCAGTCTTTCCTGTAGACATATATTATTAAATATGACCGAAAAAGTAAGATTAATAATTCTAACACAAATTTTCTCAATCTTTCGTACATTTCTTTTCACTGTAGGAGGTAAATCAAAAATCAATTCTCCAAAATTCATTTTTATTTCTAGTCTGACGCGACACGAGCGCGTTTCGTAAAACTTATTACATTTTCAAAGACTTTAGTTCACAAATACACAACTGAGTAGAACATACGCATCTCCGATTTTATATCTACATTTGAGTGAGGTGGAAGGGGTGATGTGGCATTAACACAAGACAGAACAAGATGTGGCATTAATAGGGTATTAATTTCATCAATTGATCAAATTAATACCCTATTAATGCCACATCTTGTTCTGTCTTGTGTTAATGCCACATCACCCCTTCCACCTCACTCAAATGTAGATATAAAATCGGAGATGCGTATGTTCTACTCAGTTGTATATTTGTGAACTAAAGTCTTTGAAAATGTAATAAGTTTTATGAAACGCGCTCGTGTCGCGTCAGCCTAGAAATAAAAATGAATTTTGGAGAATTGATTTTTGATTTACCTCCAACAGTGAAAAGAAATGTACGAAAGATTGAGAAAATTCGTGTTAGAATTATTAATCTTACTTTTTCGGTCATATTTAATAATATATATATATATATATATATATATATATATATATATATATATATATATATATATATATATATATATATGTCGTACCTAGTAGCCAGAACTCACTTTTTGGCCTACTATTCAAGGCCCGATTTGCCTAATAAGCCAAGTTTTCCTGAATTAATATATTTTTTCTAATTTTTTTCTTATGAAATGATAAAGCTACCCATTTCATTATGTATGAGGTCAATTTTTTTTTATTGGAGTTAAAATTAACGTAGATATATGACCGAACCTAACCAACCCTACCTAACCTAACCTAACCTATCTTTATAGGTTAGGTTTGGTTAGGTAGCCGAAAAAGTTAGGTTAGGTTAGGTTAGGTAGGTTAGGTAGTCGAAAAACAATTAATTCATGAAACTTGGCTTACTAGGCAAATTTGGCCTTGCATAGTAGGCTGAGAAGTGAGTTCTGGCTACTAGGTACGACATATATATATATATATATATATATATATATATATATATATATATATATATATGTCGTACCTAGTAGCCAGAACGCACTTCTCAGCCTACTATGCAAGGCCCGATTTGCCTAATAAGCCAAGTTTTCATGAAATAATGATTTTTCGACCACCTAACGTACCTAACCTAACCTAACCTAACTTTTTCGGCTACCTAACCTAACCTAACGTATAAAGATAGGTTAGGTTAGGTTAGGTAGGGTTGGTTAGGTTCGGTCATATATCTACGTTAATTTTAACTCCAATAAATACAAATTGACCTCATACATAATGAAAAGGGTAGCTTTATCATTTCATAAGAAAATTTGTTTAGAAAATATATTAATTCAGTAAAACTTGGCTTATTAGGCAAATCGGGCCTTGCATAGTAGGCTGAGAAGTGCGTTCTGGCTACTAGGTACGACATATATATATATGTCGTACCTGTTATGCCAGTTGCTGGAAGGCTTCTGTGCTGGCTAGGGTTCGAGTCTCCTGGTGGGAAAGTGTTCTAAAGTTATATATATATATATATATATATATATATATATATGTCGTACCTAGTAGCCAGAATATATATATATATATATATATATATATATATATATATATGTCGTACCTAGTAGCCAGAACTCACTTCTCAGCCTACTATTCAAGGCCCGATTTGCCTAATAAGCCAAGTTTTCCTGAATTAATATATTTACTATAATTTTTTTCTTATGAAATGATAAAGCAACCCTTTTCTCTATGTATGAGGTCAATGTTTTTTTATTGGAGTTAAAATTAACGAAGATATATGACCGAACCTAACCAACCCTACCTAACCTAACCTAACCTATATTTATAGGTAAGGTTAGGTTAGGTAGCCAAAAAAAGCTAGGTTAGGTTAGGTTAGGTAGGTTAGGTAGACGAAAAAAACATTAATTCATGAAAACTTGGCTTATTAGGCAAATCGGGCCTTGAATAGTAGGCTGAGAAGTGCGTTCTGGCTATTAGGTACGACATATATATATATATATATATATATATATATATATATATATATATATATATATATATATATATATATATATATATATAATGTTGTACCTAATAGCCAGAACGCACTTCTCAGCCTACTATGCAAGGCCCGATTTGCCTAATAAGCCAAGTTTTCCTGAATTAATATATTTTCTCTAATTTTTTTCTTATGAAATGATAAAGCTACTCGTTTCATTATGTATGAGGTCAATTTTTTTTTATTGGAGATAAAATTAACGTAGATATATGACCGAACCTAACCAACCCAACCTAACCTAACCTAACCTATCTCTATAGATTAGGTTAGGTTAGGTTAGGTAGCTGAAAAAGTTAGGTTAGGTTAGGTAGTCGAAAAACAATTCACGAAAACTTGGCTTATTAGGCAAATCGGGCCTTGCATAGTAGGCTGAGAAGTGCGTTCTGGCTACTAGGTACGACATATATATATATATATATATATATATATATATATATATATATATGTCGTACCTAATAGCCAGAACGCACTTCTCAGCCTACTATTCAAGGCCCGATTTGCCTAATAAGCCAAGTTTTCATGAATTAATGTTTTTTCGTCTACCTAACCTACCTAACCTAACCTAACCTAGCTTTTTTTGGCTACCTAACCTAACCTTACCTATAAATATAGGTTAGGTTAGGTTAGGTAGGGTTGGTTAGGTTCGGTCATATATCTACGTTAATTTTAACTCCAATAAAAAAAAATTGACCTCATACATAGAGAAAAGGGTTGCTTTATCATTTCATAAGAAAAAAATTATAGTAAATATATTAATTCAGGAAAACTTGGCTTATTAGGCAAATCGGGCCTTGAATAGTAGGCTGAGAAGTGAGTTCTGGCTACTAGGTACGACATATATATATATATATATATATGTCGTACCTAGTAGCCAGAACTCACTTCTCAGCCTACTATGCAAGGCCCGATTTGCTTAATAAGCCAAGTTTTCCTGAATTAATATATTTTCACTAATTTTTTTCTTATCAAATGATAAAGCTACCCATTTCATTATGCATGAGTTCAATTTTTGTTCATTGGAGTTAAATTAACGTAGATATATGACCGAACCTAACCAACCCTACCTAACCTAACCTAACCTATCTTTATAGGTTAGGTTAGGTTAGGTAGCCGAAAAAGTTAGGTTAGGTTAGGTTAGGTAGGTTAGGTAGTCGAAAAACAATTAATTCATGAAAACTTGGCTCATTAGGCAAATTGGGTCTTGCATAGTAGGCTGAGAAGTGCGTTCTGGCTACTAGGTACGACATATATATATATATATATATATATATATATATATATATATATATATATATATATGTCGTACCTAGTAGCCAGAACTCACTTCTCTGCCTACTATGCAAGGCCCAATTTGCCTAATAAGCCAAGTTTTACTGAATTAATATATTTTCTCTAATTTTTTTCTTATGAAATGATAAAACTACCCATTTCATTATGTATGAGGTCAATTTTTTTTTATTGGAGTTAAAATTAACGTAATTATATGACCGAATCTAACCAACCCTACCTAACCTAACCTAACCTATCTTTATAGGTTAGGTTAGGTTAGGTAGCCGAAAACGTTTGGTTAGGTTAGGTTAGGTAGGTTAGGGTAGTCGAAAAAACATTAATTCATGAAAACTAGGCTTATTAGGCAAATCGGGCCTTGCATAGTAGGCTAAGAAGTGAGTTCTGGCTACTAGGTACGACATATATATATATATATATATATATATATATATATATATATATATATATATATGTCGTACCTAGTAGCCAGAACTCACTTCTCAGCCTACTATTCAAGGCCCGATTTGCCTAATAAGCCAAGTTTTCCTGAAATAATATATTTACTATAATTTTTTTCTTATGAAATGATAAAGCAACCCTTTTCTCTATGTATGAGGTCAATTTTTTTTATTGGAGTTAAAATTAACGTAGATATATGACCGAACCTAACCAACCCTACCTAACCTAACCTAACCTATATTTATAGGTTAGGTTAGGTTATGTAGTCAAAAAAAGCTAGGTTAGGTTAGGTTAGGTAGGTTAGGTAGACGAAAAAACATTAATTCATGAAAACTTGGCTTATTAGGCAAATCGGGCCTTGAATAGTAGGCTGAGAAGTGCGTTCTGGCTATTAGGTACGACATATATATATATAAATATAAATATATATATATATATATGTCGTACCTAGTAGCCAGAATGCACTTCTCGGCCTACTATGCAAGGCCCGATTTGCCTAATAAGCCAAGTTTTCCTGAATTATAATATTTTCTCTAATTTTTTTCTTATGAAATGATAAAGCTATCCATTTCATTATGTTTGAGGTCAATTTTTTTTTTATTGGAGTTAAAATTAACGTAGATATATGACAGAACCTAACCAACCCTACCTAACCTAACCTATCTTTATGGGTTAGGTTAGGTTAGGTAGCCAAAAAAGTTAGGTTAGGTTAGGTTAGGTAGGTTAGGTATTCGAAAAGCATCTAATTCATGAAAACTTGGCTTATTAAGCAAACTGGGCCTTGAATATTAGGCTGAGTAGTGCGTTCTGGCTACTAGGTACGACATATATATATATATAAATATAAATATAAATATATATATATATATGTCGTACCTAGTAGCCAGAACGCACTTCTCTGCCTACTATGCATGGCTCGATTTGCCTAATAAGCCAAGTTTTCCTGAATTAATATATTTTCTCTAAATTTTTTCTTATGAAATGATAAAGCTACTCATTTCATTATGTATGAGGTCAATTTTTTTTTATTGGAGTTAAAATTAACGTCGATATATGACCGAACCTAACCAACCCTACCTAACCTAACCTAACCTATCTTTATAGGTTAGGTTCGGTTAGGTAGCCGAAAAAGTTAGGTTAGGTTAGGTTAGGTAGGTTAGGTAGTCGAAAAACAATTATTTCATGAAAACTTGGCTTATTAGGCAAATCGGGCCCTGCATAGTAGGCAAAGAAGTGCGTTCTGGCTACTAGGTACGACATATATATATATATATATATATATATGTCGTACCTAGTAGCCAGAATGCACTTCTCAGCCTACTATGCAAGGCCTGATTTGCCTAATAAGCCAAGTTTTCCTGAATTAATTTATTTTCTCTAATTTTTTTCTTATGAAATGATAAAGCTACCAATTTCATTATGTATAAGGTCAATTTTTTTTAATTGGAGTTAAAATTAACGTAGATATATGACCGAACCTAACCAACCCCTACCTAACCTAACCTAACTTATCTTTATAGGTTAGGTTAGGTTAGGTAGCCGAAAAAGTTAGGTTAGGTCAGGTTAGGTAGGTTAGGTTGCCGAAAAATAATTAATTCATGAAAACTTGGCTTATTAGGCAAATCGGGCCTTGCATAGTAGGCTGAGAAGTGCATTCTGGCTACTAGGTACGACATATATATATATATATATATATATATATATATATAATGCACAGACTACCCTATTCCAGTAGCTGAAGTTTATAACTTTTTAGACACTCAACCCACCAGGGGACTCGAACACTGGCCAACAAGGTGGCAGTTGCATGCTGTATCCACTACGCTATACTTCAAAGCCATAAGAGAGGTAGGAATTCTGGGGTATTTTAACCAACCAGAAATTCCAGTCCTCTCCCAGGCGATGAGATAGTGTGGGACCTCGGATGCTCTTTCATCGGTTCCTGTTATATGGGAAAACTCAGTGCCAAATGCTTAATGCACAGACTACCCTATTCCAGTAGCTGAAGTTTATAACTTTTTAGACACTCAACCCACCAGGGGACTCGAACACTGGCCAACAAGGTGGCAGTTGCATGCTGTATCCACTACGCTATACTTCAAAGCCATAAGAGAGGTAGGAATTCTGGGGTATTTAACCAACCAGAAATTCCAGTCCTCTCCCAGGCGATGAGATAGTGTGGGACCTCGGATGCTCTTTCATCGGTTCCTGTTATATGGGAAAACTCAGTGCCAAATGCTTAATGCACAGACTACCCTATTCCAGTAGCTGAAGTTTATAACTTTTTAGACACTCAACCCACCAGGGGACTCGAACACTGGCCAACAAGGTGGCAGTTGCATGCTGTATCCACTACGCTATACTTCAAAGCCATAAGAGAGGTAGGAATTCTGGGGTATTTAACCAACCAGAAATTCCAGTCCTCTCCCAGGCGATGAGATAGTGTGGGACCTCGGATGCTCTTTCATCGGTTCCTGTTATATGGGAAAACTCAGTGCCAAATGCTTAATGCACAGACTACCCTATTCCAGTAGCTGAAGTTTATAACTTTTTAGACACTCAACCCACCAGGGGACTCGAACACTGGCCAACAAGGTGGCAGTTGCATGCTGTATCCACTACGCTATACTTCAAAGCCATAAGAGAGGTAGGAATTCTGGGTATTTAACCAACCAGAAATTCCAGTCCTCTCCCAGGCGATGAGATAGTGTGGGACCTCGGATGCTCTTTCATCGGTTCCTGTTATATGGGAAAACTCAGTGCCAAATGCTTAATGCACAGACTACCCTATTCCAGTAGCTGAAGTTTATAACTTTTTAGACACTCAACCCACCAGGGGACTCGAACACTGGCCAACAAGGTGGCAGTTGCATGCTGTATCCACTACGCTATACTTCAAAGCCATAAGAGAGGTAGGAATTCTGGGGTATTTAACCAACCAGAAATTCCAGTCCTCTCCCAGGCGATGAGATAGTGTGGGACCTCGGATGCTCTTTCATCGGTTCCTGTTATATGGGAAAACTCAGTGCCAAATGCTTAATGCACAGACTACCCTATTCCAGTAGCTGAAGTTTATAACTTTTTAGACACTCAACCCACCAGGGGACTCGAACACTGGCCAACAAGGTGGCAGTTGCATGCTGTATCCACTACGCTATACTTCAAAGCCATAAGAGAGGTAGGAATTCTGGGGTATTTAACCAACCAGAAATTCCAGTCCTCTCCCAGGCGATGAGATAGTGTGGGACCTCGGATGCTCTTTCATCGGTTCCTGTTATATGGGAAAACTCAGTGCCAAATGCTTAATGCACAGACTACCCTATTCCAGTAGCTGAAGTTTATAACTTTTTAGACACTCAACCCACCAGGGGACTCGAACACTGGCCAACAAGGTGGCAGTTGCATGCTGTATCCACTACGCTATACTTCAAAGCCATAAGAGAGGTAGGAATTCTGGGGTATTTAACCAACCAGAAATTCCAGTCCTCTCCCAGGCGATGAGATAGTGTGGGACCTCGGATGCTCTTTCATCGGTTCCTGTTATATGGGAAAACTCAGTGCCAAATGCTTAATGCACAGACTACCCTATTCCAGTAGCTGAAGTTTATAACTTTTTAGACACTCAACCCACCAGGGGACTCGAACACTGGCCAACAAGGTGGCAGTTGCATGCTGTATCCACTACGCTATACTTCAAAGCCATAAGAGAGGTAGGAATTCTGGGGTATTTAACCAACCAGAAATTCCAGTCCTCTCCCAGGCGATGAGATAGTGTGGGACCTCGGATGCTCTTTCATCGGTTCCTGTTATATGGGAAAACTCAGTGCCAAATGCTTAATGCACAGACTACCCTATTCCAGTAGCTGAAGTTTATAACTTTTTAGACACTCAACCCACCAGGGGACTCGAACACTGGCCAACAAGGTGGCAGTTGCATGCTGTATCCACTACGCTATACTTCAAAGCCATAAGAGAGGTAGGAATTCTGGGGTATTTAACCAACCAGAAATTCCAGTCCTCTCCCAGGCGATGAGATAGTGTGGGACCTCGGATGCTCTTTCATCGGTTCCTGTTATATGGGAAAACTCAGTGCCAAATGCTTAATGCACAGACTACCCTATTCCAGTAGCTGAAGTTTATAACTTTTTAGACACTCAACCCACCAGGGTAGTATAGCGTAGTGGATACAGCATGCAACTGCCACCTTGTTGGCCAGTGTTCGAGTCCCCTGGTGGGTTGAGTGTCTAAAAAGTTATATATATATATATATATATATATATATATATATATATATATATATATATATATATGTGTCGTACCTAGTAGCCAGAACTCACTTCTCAGCCTACTATGCAAGGCCCAATTTACCTAATAAGCCAAGTTTTCCTGAATTAATATATTTTCTCTATTTTTTTCTTATGAAATGATAAAGCTACCCATTTCATTATGTATGAGGTCAATGTTTTTTTATTGGAGTTAAAATTAACGTAGATATATGACCAAACCTAACCAACCCTACCTAACCTAACCTAACCTATCTTTATAGGTTAGGTTCGGTTAGGTAGCCGAAAAAGTTAGGTTAGGTTAGGTTAGGTAGGTTAGGTAGTCGAAAAACAATTATTTCATGAAAACTTGGCTTATTAGGCAAATCGGGCCTAGCATAGTAGGCTGAGAAGTGCGTTCTGGCTACTAGGTACGACATATATATATATATATATATATATATATATATATATATATATATATATATATATATATATGTAACTGAAAACTCACACCCCAGAAGTGACTCGAACCCATACTGCCAGGAGCACTCTGCTGGTGTACAGGATCCCTTAACCGCTCGACCAACACGACCGGACAAAAGAGGATGGTAGCGGAGGCTATTTCCATCCCCCTGCTTGCACTCGGCTGGTAATCTTGGGCATGGTATTTTATCAAATCACCTCATTCTTTGGGGCACACGTGAGGATCACAAATGCGAACAAGCCTGAATGGTTTCCAGAACTATATGCAACGGAAAACGCACACTCCCGAAGTGACTCGAACCCATACTGCCAGGAGCACCCTGCTGGCGTACAGGATCCCTTAACCGCTCGACCAACATGACCGGACAAAAGAGGATGGTAGCCGAGGCTATTTCCATCCCCCCGCCACCAATCAGTTGGTAATCTTGGGTATTGTATTTTATCAAATTACCTCATTCTTTTGGGCACACGTGAGGATCACAAATGCGAACAAGCCTGAATGATTCCCAGAACTATACGCAACGGAAAACGCACACTCCCGAAGTGACTCGAACCCATACTGCCAGGAGCACCCTGCTGGCGTACAGGATCCCTTAACCGCTCGACCATCACGAACTGGCAAAAGAAGATGGTAGCCGAGGCTAATTCCCCATCCTCCCGCCAGCACTCTGATGGTAATCTTGGGCATGGTATTTTATCAAATCACCTCATTCTTAGGAGCCCTCGTGAGAAACACAAATGCGAACAAACCTGAACGGTCTCCAGGCATATATGCAAGTGAAAACTCACACCCCAGAAGTGACTCGAACCCATACTGCCAGAAGCACTCTGCATCTGATGT